>NC_090859.1:7042112-7342112 GCF_024217435.2 Syngnathus scovelli
AGAGCTGGAGTTAGGGCTAAGTTTAGGGTTAGGGTTAGAGCTAGGGTTAGGGTTTGAGCTAGGGTTAGGGTTAGAGCTAGGGTTAGGGTTAGATCTAGGGGTAGAGCTAGGGTTGGGGTTAGGGTTACACCTAGGGTTAGCGCTAGGGTTAGAACTAGGGTTAGGGTTAGGGTTAGGAAGGGGGGGCGCTAGGAATTCACTGGGGAGCCAAGGGGGCGCTAGTCTGAAAAAGTTTGGGAACCACTGGGTTAGAGCTAGGGTTAGGGTTAGATCTAGGGTTAGACCTAGGGTTGGGGTTAGGGTTAGAGCTAGGGTTAGACCTAGGGTTAGAGTTAGCTTTAACCCTAGCCCTAGCTCTAACCCTAGCTCTAACCCTAACCCTAGCTCTAACCCTAGCTCTAACCCTAACCTTAGCTCTAACCCTATCCCTAACCCTAGCCCTAACCCCAGCCCTAGCTCTAACCCTAACCCTAGCACTAACCCTAACCCTAGCTCTAACCCTAACCCTAGCCCTAACCCTAACACTAGCTCTAAACCTAATTCTAGCTCTAACCCTAACTTTAAACCTAACCCTAGCTCTAAAGAAGTGTATCGTTATATGGTTACACGAGCAACTGTGTTGCAAATTTTCTATGATAAAAGTTTTTTCGTCCCACTGAGAATTTTGTTTTTATGTTTTAATTGGCGAATAAAGAAACAAGGAATAAAACACCAGACAAGTTTTAACATAAATGTTGCTTTTGTTGTGCAATTAACCCTTTATTTATTTATTGTCTTTTTTTAACCTCCTGTAGTGTACCTACACATATTGTCATATAAAGCAGTTAACCAAATGTCTGATTTTTGTGTTTTAATTGGCGAATATAAAAACAAGGTAAGACGCCATACAAGTTTTAACATAAATGTTTATTAAAAATAATAATATTAAAAGCAAATTTCAAACCAGCAATCTAATGTGAAATTGCAGTAGATATATTGGATAACAATATTTAGGCGTATACAGGTATACACGACTATAAGTGTTATACTACGATACAAGTGTTTACCAGCTCAGTGGCCTAAGAGGAGAGTGTCCGCCCTCAGATTGGGAGGTTGTGGGTTCAAACCCCTGCCGAGTCATACCAGCGACTATAACAATGATACCCATTTTTTCCCTGCTTGGCACTCAGTGTAAGGGGTTGAAATGGGCCCCCCCCCTGCTGCTCGCGATCATTGGGACTTTTGGCACTCAGTGTAAGGCAGGGGTGTCCAAGTCCAGTCCTCGAGGGCCGCATTCCTACATGTTTTCCAAGTTTCCCTCGTTAAACACACCTGATTCAAATGATCAGTTCATCCTCATGTTCTACAGGAGCCTGATCATTGAATCAGGTGTGTTTAACGATGGAAACTTGGAAAACATGGAGGAATGCGGCCCTCGAGGACTGGACTTGGACACCCCTGTTGTAGGGTCACCAGATTTGGGGAGGACAGCCAATCAGGAGGTGGGGTTGAGGGCGGGTGTGGCACCATCTAGTGTCCAAGTGACGTAGGTACACCTGGAAATGGCCGTGTACCTAATGGAGTGTCTAAGTGACGTCACAGAACCAACAGCCAATCAGGAGGTGGGGGTGAGGGCGGGTGTGGCACTTTTCATTTTCACTTAAACCAGGGGTGTCGACCTCCAGTCCTCTAGGGGCTGCGTTCCAATATGTTTTCCAAGTGACCCTCGTTAAGCGCACCTGCGTGAAAACTTTTAGCTCCTTTCACGTTCCGCAGGAGCTAAAAGTTTTCACGCAGGTGCACTTAACGAGGAAATCACACGGACACTCCATTAAGTACACCGCCATTTTCAAGTGTACCTAATAACAGGCCACTTTATTAGGGAAATATCATGGTCAAAGGTCACAGGTGTCACGCTCTCGTCCTCGGGGCCGCGTTCCAACATGTTTTCCAAGTGACCCTCGTTAGGCGCACCTGCGTGAAAACTTTTAGCTACTTTCACGTTCTGCAGGAGCTAAAAGTTTTCACGCAGGTGCGCTTAACGAGGGAATCACACGGACACTCCATTAGGTACACCGCCCTTTTCAAGTGTACCTAATAACAGGCCACTTTATTAGGGAACTATCATGGTCAAAGGTGTCAAGCTCTAGTGCTCAGGGGGGCCGCGTTCCAACATGTTTTCCAAGTGACCCTCGTTAAACACACCTGCGTGAAAACTTTTAGCTACTTTCACGTTCTGCAGGAGCTAAAAGTTTTCACGCAGGTGCACTTAACGAGGGTCACTTGGAAAACATGTTGGAATGCGGCCCCGAGGACTAGCGCTTGATACCTGTGACCTTCGACCATGATACCGTTTTACGTGATGTCGTAAATAAATAAATACATAAAGAATGAACGAATAAGAGATTTGAAACATCCATCCGCTTGTTGCGTGATACAAATATTGATGTAATCTCCCCTCATTCACTGCATCGGGAAGCTGATCTAATACTGCTATGGAACATGATTAAAGCTCACTATAAAATAGTAAAATACAAATGACTGACTGAAAAAAGTCATCATCTAAAATAGTAAAATACAAATGAGTTAAAGCATTTTTCATCTGATGTAATGATCTCTACAACATTAGGTGGGTTATAACATGAAGTCCAACTTTACAGCAATTTAAAAGCTAACGTAACACGTTTGTACTGTACCATGTTTTATATCTTCTAAGAAAACATTTTGTATTTCATTTTCTAAACACGTTCAACTTTCCAAACGCTCACTGGCATCGAATCTTTTTCGAATACTCCCAAACTGAGAATGAGTATGTCAAATCAAAGCATCCGTCAAGGAGAGTAACACAAATATTTGAGCACAGGAACACACACACACACACACACATGCACACAAACACACACACGCGCACACACACACACACACACACACACACACACACACACACACACACGCACACACACACACGCACACACACACACACACACACACACACACACACACACACACACACACACACACGTTAAGGAAACCTCTCTTCCCAAATGGACACTTTGTGCTTTTTCTCAACCAGTTTGTGCCTGGTGGCAAAGTATTTGCTTGTTGCCACTGCATATTGTCATCATGCATGTGCCACGTAAAAGTGCACCAGACGATCATTTAGGTGCTCTCATGAATGAGTGAGTGTATGTCATCAATGACAAAGAACATCGTGGCTGGTGGAATCACATAGAGTAAAATTCAAATTGATGAAGATTCAGGACAGCAAAGAGATGGTGCTGGCTCCACAGTGGCCATTGAATGACCTTGAAAGAAACCAAGATGACCTTAGCATTACTGTGCTGGAAACAAGGGAGGAGGCAGAGAAAAGAAAACGAAACCTAACTCACAGACACACAGCTACATATTAAGGAAACTTTTGTTTCCAAATTGATACTTGATGCTCTTTATTGGTTTTGTGCCTGGTGGCAAAGTATTTGGGTATTTGCTTGTTGCCACTGCATAATGCCATCATGCATGTGCCATATAAAAGTGACCCGGACGATCATTTAGGTGCTCTCGTGAATGAGTGAGTGTATGGTATCACTGACAAAGCCAATTGTGGCAGGTGGAATCAAAGAGCGTGAAATTCTAATTGATGGAGATTCAGGACTGCAAGGAGACCGTGGCGGCCCCGCCGCGGCGTGGCACTATTGAATGGCCTTGAGTGACACAAAGAGGACCTGAGCATCACTGTGCTGGAAACATTTGTTACCAGTATCATCTTGTCGGAAATATGTCTGGAACAATTCGGCCTCCAAGATAAGAGAGGTAGCAGAGAAAACGAAACCTAACTCACAGTCCCCCCACCCCCCCACCCCCGCCACACACACACACACACACACACACACACACACACAAACACAAACACAAGAGGAGTACTGTTTGATGTTCAAGACTTTGGGGATTTCATTGGGCCTCACACACTTTGCTAGAGATGGGATAGACGGATGGCTTGAGGAAAATAAAAATGCCAAAAGTATTTGGTTGAAAGTCATACTGTACGTCAGTATGTGCACGGGCAGGGGTTCTGCAAACTCGTGTGCTCACGAGTCTCAAGTCTCCCAACCTTCATGTCATTTGGGTCATGTGGGAGCAAGTCACATATGCTACCCTGCTTCACCATGTTGGTATTAATGCTTCCCTCAACCAAGTGTAGCTTGACTGCAGCATGTGTGCGTGTGCATGCGTGTGTGAGAGAGTTCGGCTTCGTTTGTGTGTGCGTGTGTTAGGTTTCGGTTTCTTTTCTCTACCACCTCTCTTATCTTGGAGCCTGAATTTGTTACAGACATATTTTCGACAAGATGCTGCTGGTAACAAATGTATCCAGCACAGTGATCCTCTTGGTTTCACTCAAGGCCATTCAAAGGTGCCGCGCCGCCACAGGGCCGCCACGGTCTCCTAGCTATCCAGAATTGTCATCAACTCTCTGTGATTCCACAATTGTCTCTGTCAGTGATGACATACACTCACTTATTCACGAGAGCACCTACACCGTGTGAACAATTATTAGGAAGTTGTATTTTTCAGGATTAATTTCATGATTGAACAACCACAGTGACCGCAGTCAACCTGATTGTTTCATGAAGTAAAACAGGTTTTGGCTTCTAAGGAGAAAATCTGTGTGTGCACAATTATTGGGCAACTAAGTCTTATGAAAAACGAAAATGTTCCCACATCACTTGTTTATTTTCATCTGTTTAAGTGAGAATAATAATCAACCGACTCAAAAATTATATATAAACATTTCTAACATTTCAATAAAAAAAAGAAAATCAGTGACCAATTTCTTTCTTTTCAATAACAGCCACAAGCCTTCCATTCATGGAGTCTTTCAGTTTCTTGAGCTGCTGACAATCGACTTTCCATGCTACGGCAACCACAGCCTCCCAGACACTGTTCAGAGAGGTGTACTGTCTTCCTCCACTGTCAATCTCCCATTTGAAAAAGCCCCACAAGTTCTCAATAGGGTTTAGGTCAGGTGAGGAAGGGGGCCATGTCATCATTCTTTCATCTCTAAGGCCTGCATTGACTTGCCATGCAGTGGAGTACTTTGATGCATGTGCTGGAGCATTGTCCTGCATAAAAATCATGGTCTTCTTGAAAGATGCTGACTTTTCCCTGTACCACTGCTTGAAGAAAGTATCCTCTAAAAACTGGCAGTAGGTTTGGGAGTTGAGTTTGTGTCCATCTTCAACCTGAAAAGGTCCAACTAGCCCATGCCAGGACTCCACCTTGCTGGCGTCTGAGTCAAAACGGAGCTCTGTGCCCGACACTGATCCAGCCGCAGGCCCATCCATCTGGTCCGTCAAGAGTCACTCTCATCTCATCAGTTCATCTTAAGATATGTCTTGGCCCTGTTTTGACGTTTCAATTCGTGCCTCTTGTTTAGTGGTGGTCGGGTTTTATCTTTTCTTACCTTGGCCATGTCTTTGAGCACAGAACACCTTGACACTCCAGGTAGGTTGTAGTTCTGAACTATGACAACACTAGAGGATAACGGGTTCCTGGTAGCTTCACCTTTGATTCCTCTCGAATCTTT
This sequence comes from Syngnathus scovelli, assembly GCF_024217435.2. NCBI lineage: Eukaryota > Metazoa > Chordata > Actinopteri > Syngnathiformes > Syngnathidae > Syngnathus > Syngnathus scovelli. The sequence goes on from NC_090859.1 coordinate 7,047,673, forward strand.
TGCAGTTAATTGACGTCTTTTTGTCAGGAATGAGTTGAGCCAGGGTGACCAAATGCAGCTTGAACCAGGATTTATTGCAGGGAAAAGGAGTTGGAAGGGAGGCAGGTGGGGAACCGACGACACAGACGGGAGGAAGACTCACGGCCAGCAAAACAGACTGACCGACATGAAGTCCCCTTGGACAAGGTTAAAATTCTGACCGTGAGCCTTCAGACAGACCGAGGGAAAACCAGATGACAAGAACAGGAACACTGGGCACGAACAGGAACGGACACATCAGTAGACACCGACAGGGAGAAACACACGGGCAGGGCTTAAATACACAGGGTAACAAGAGGAAACAGGTGACAGACATTACGGTAACGAAAAAGGTGTGGCCGAGCGAAGTGCAGGCCGAGCGTGCTGTGGCACGGGCGTGACACTTTTCTTCTCAACACGTTTCTTGCAACCCTGTTGACTATATGCAACAAAAAGGGAGACAATCCCCTTGGTAAAACTGTCTAGGACCGCCAGTGCCTTTTAAGAAGACATTCATTCTGTGGAATAGACCTGCTTGCCTGCATTAGGCTCCCTAGCCCAAAATGTGACATGTCACCCTGCTCATTGCTGCTCGGACACAATTGATCAGAAATTGTCAGCTGATTTAGTGACCCAAAGTGTGTGCTCTTTCTGTCAGCCAACGTTGTCATGAGCTGAATCCACTTTGACCGATGTCGAGTAAAAATTACTTTTACGCATTACTTGGCTTCAGCTTGAGACGTAGGTTTAAGTGACCATGCACAGAGGTTGTCCCTCTTTTTTGCTTGCTTCCCCTGTTCCTCATCCCGAATAAAAGCGGTGTCAAAGGTTTGGGCGAAGGTGGCCAAAATAATATCGCGTTACCGCAGCCAAAGACGTGCACACGTGAAGAGCGTCTCCGCGGTAACGCGCTCTTCCGAAGGCGCGTGAGTCACGTGGGTGGGGGCCGAGCAGCAGGAGCAGCAGCAGCAGCAGCACCGGAGGAAGCGCCCGTTCGGCGGCCGTTACCTGTTTTGAGCGGAGCTAGTGTGTGCACCTCATCGTGATATCTGCGTTCAATAGCCTCTCTGGTGGCCTTCCGTCACCATGATGGCCCCGCTGGCCCACCTGGTTTGCGTCGTATGGATCATGTACAGCTGCGCAGCCGGTGAGTACTTTGAAGAAAATGTCCAACTTGCGAATGTTGTACTCTTACTATAACTTTGGAAGGAGGCATTTGGTTCGGATTGCAGTGCGGATCCGCTGCTGGGTTAAAAACTGGACCGACTCAGGAAGCTGGGTGAATTTACTATGGGATGTTTTGGCATTTTTGGAGTTTTGTATAAAAATGGATCGTTCTGCGCGAAACAGTTCGGTCTGGTTTGTAACCTAAATTCGGTCCAATCTTTGACCCAAATTGAGTTGTTAGAGTGGATGTTCTTGACGTCACTTAACTATTTTTCTGATGCACGTAAACCTTGTGGGTCAATGTTTTTTCTTGAGTCATGTGAGTGCAAACTGTCTTTTTATGTTGTACATTTTTAACAAGCTGATTGATTGCGAGACACAATGGGACATTGTATCGTATCCAGTGTATACAGAGTATCACTTTCCTTGAAAGGCAGACGCCCTCTTTTTCTCCTCACATGCACTGTCGTGAAAATAAGCAAATAGTCAATTTTGTACTTAATAGTAATGAAGATGTCCGTTCTACATTAAAGTCGTACAACATTGTAAGGATAAGTACAAGTGATCAAATCTCTCTTTACCACCTTTATATCTAATAGGACGTGCAATATTGATCCAACTGAAACAATTACAGAAAAGAATATCATATGATCCACTTTGATTTTAACCTTGCACTTTTATTTGTCCATCCCTCCAAACAAAATTTATTTGTTCATTGGTGTTGCCTTCTTGTTTTATTTTTCTTGTGTTGTTTACTTGATGTGCGTTGTGAACTCTGTCTTGTCACCGTGGGATAGTGGGAAACGTAATTTCGATCTCTGTGTGTGTCTTGGCATGCGAAGGAATTGACAATAAAGGAGACTTTGACTTTGACACGCGTCACATAGGGAGACCACTATTGGCTTTAATATTCGCAACCACACATTGAGTTTGTCTCATTCCAATAAAACAAAAAAAGGGGGGAAATACTTTGAAACGTGTGTGTTGTGTGGAGGGGGGGGGGGGGGGCGGGAAGAGCTGAAGGACATTGTTCTGTCGCTTTGTTACAACAAGAGGCGTGACTTGTCAACACGTCTTCCTTTATTGCAAATGTATCTTTTGGCAGTCGATGAAAAAAAAAAAAGTTTGATGTGGAGTTTTTTAGACCGGTAGCGTCATCGTGTGGGCAGAACTTGAGTTAAAAAAAAAAAGAAAAACTTATTTCTCCGAGCGGCAGAACGACAGAATTGGACTGAATCTCCTCCGTTCAGTTCTTGAAATTATTCAGCATATTGAAACTGGTCATCCTCTGAAAAAATGTGCCTTGTTGATATTTTTGTGACGCTATTATTTCAGGCTAATAGCCCTAAATTCCCAAGTCCTTTGTAAGTCTTGTCAATGGTGGATTGTCAGTCATGCAGGTGACACAGTTAGGTGGCGTGCATTCTTGCTTGTTTGCTGAATTTCTGGTTTTTACCAAGAGTTGAAAAATGACCATGGCAACTTTGATGGTTCATCAGGTGTAACCCGTCATACGCCATGTGACACAGACCACGGATGGAATTCTCACGGCTCCAAATGCTACAAGAAGATAGACACAACTAACGGTTGGCGGGGAGCTCGTCACGACTGCCTCTGGGAGGGCGGCGACCTGGTCTCCATCACCTCCGAGGAGGAGGAAAAGTTTGTGAAGGAGCAAATGGGCGACAAGCCGTTCTGGATCGGACTCTCCAATCTGGTGAGACGGAAACGCAAGCGGCTGTTGTATGGAGGTAGACTGGGGTCAAACGTTTTGAACTTTGCCCTTAAAATCCATTTGTTTTAGTTCTTACGTTCCCTGAGAGCGCTCTCTCTGTCTGGGCAGTGGTTCCAATTAAGCCTTCCACTTAAGCTGTCCTTTGTGATTCCACGCCCCGCTCAGCGAGCACCTCGCCCCACGCCAGATTTGGGATTACAACTGAAAAAGATTTGAACCTGAATAAAAAAGATCCCAATCTGAAAAAACAAGAGTTGAACCTGAAAATAATGTGAATCTGAATACATGCAACTGGAAAAAAGATCTCAAATCATGAAAATGAATTGCGGTGAAACCTGAAAATAAATACTTTATTCCAAAATATTACCAAGGCGAACTCCAAAACACTTTCACACAAGTGTTGTGTTTTACTACGTTGTTTTGTTTTTCTAGTATTAAGATCAGCTCGTTTATTTTCAGATTTAAGTTTCCCTTTTTTCAAGTACATACGAGTTTTGTTTTTTCAAGTACAAAGCGTTTGACCCCAATCTTCAAGGGATATTTAATATCAAATCCTTTCGATGAAGCATACTGTTGGCGAGCTTTTGGTACGCCATTGACAACGGGATTGGTTTCGGCAGGTCTGCGACAAGGACCATTGTAAGTTATTCGAAGAGGGACAAAAGAGACTGACCTGGTCCGACACCGGTGTGACCCCGACCTACGCTAACTGGACCTCAAACCAAGGCGGAAGGTAAGAAGATCACATCTTTGCATCCTGTGTCAGATGGGATGCACGTTATCCGAGGACGTGAACGAGGAAAAAAAAAAACACCAAATTGGCCCGTTTGTCTGATGTGTGTCTCAGTTTTCATGCCTTTTCCCAACAGCTCCGACAATGAATCCTGCGCGTACGTCAACCAAGGTGTGCACGAAGGGAGTCAGCCTGGAAAGTGGAGACATGGCTCGTGCGGATCCTCATTGGCGTACATGTGCGAGCGGTCGCCCGACGGTAAATCCACACGTCCGTTGCGATGTTAGCGCTGAAAGGAGCAAAGTGCAACCACGCCGTCTTTCTGCAGACTGCCCGGACGGATGGCCGTGTTCCTACAAAGACTTGGGTTACACTTACAGTCGAGTTGAGAGTTGAGTGGCAGCGACGCTCCTTTTGACACCAGCGCCATCTCGTGGTTTCCTAATTAGTTTCTTTTGGCTTTCAGCTTCCTACTGCGACTCTGGCGAGTTCCTGTACAACGACTCTTGTTATCATTTCGAGGGGAGATTTGAAAACTGGCAAGAGGCTGAAGATTTGTGCAAGGAAGAGGGAGGTCTCTTGGCCAGCGTCCACTCAAAGGTTGACGGCCTATTCTTGAGTGGTGAGCGCTTAAACAAACTGACCATCCCAGCAATCGTCCCGCAATTTTTCACCACAAGTGTTTGTTCTGCTTTCCTCAAGCTCACCGGCGAATAGGATCGTATTCTTGGCTGGGACTCAAGAAGAACAATGGCAAATTTGAGTGGCGCGACGGATCATCTACAGTAAGTGACAATGTGTGCAAGGGAGGTCTAAAAAGTTGTCACTTTGCCCCAATGAAGCTGTCATGTTAGAAGGCAAGAGTTAAAAAGTGTCATTTTAGTAGAATAGAGTTGATTGAAATAGAAGGAAAAATCTGACAAGAATGGTCGTCCTGTCAAATAGATTTGACTTTGACTTGTATTGAGTCATGTTACAAGTGAAAAAATGTCTTAGATTTATGAGGGATGACCATTGTAATTTACAAGGGAAAAAATGACATGAATTGTAGAAACAAAGTGCACCATTCATTTTACGGGGAGACATTTTTTATTGAAAAGTTCCAATCAGAAAGTTGGAAAGGGGTTGGAACATGGCAACAATTCTTATTGTGAGATAGAGCTTGTGAACATTAATTTGAGAGATTTGAATCAATGAGGTGACTTTGAAGGAATGTGGTGGGAAGCCATCCGAGCAACTGCAACACCAAACACGCTCGAGTCATGTCCACTGTCGTCCGCAGGTTGATGTCCCGTGGTATCTTCCTAAATATTCAAGTGACTGCACAAAATTGAATAATGATGGAGAAATTGAGATCGACAATTGTATTGACTTTCGTCCATCCATCTGTCAAAAAGGTCAGAAAGTCACAACCTCTCATTTGCCCTTTGTCTTCTCATTGCTCTCTCATATTTGACCGCTCTCACCTCCTTGCAGGCAAGGCCAGAGCTTCTCTTCTGCTTCTTTCGGCGTCAGCATCAGGTGGGTGTCCCAGCCTGCAGCCCACATGCAGAATTTTGCTTGCCCTTAAGGGACTCGAGTCTCGCTTGCAGGCAAGAGTGCAAATTGCGGCTGGTGGCGGGAGAACCCCGCCAACGAGGTCGAGTGATTAATTGTATTACTGAATAAAGTAACTCGTTACCGGGGAAAGCGTTACGGTTAAAAACAACACACAACACAATACATGCACGTTTTTGCCTTAAACCTCAATCAATATTAAAATACATTTTGATATCGCCACTTGAAAATTCTTCAGCGGTCCTGTTGTGACTACTGATGAAAGAAATTGCCTTGTTTATCTCTTGGGACAGTATTCTTTCAGACTAATAGCCCTAAAATGCCCACCTAAGTCTTGTCAGTTGGGGATTGTCCGCTATACAGGTGACTTAATCTGTCAAAAAGTGATATAAAGTTAAAGTCCCAAAAGTCCCAATGATCGTCGTCTCACACACATCTGGGTGTGGTGAAACTTGTCCTCGGCATTTAACCCATCCTCGTGTGATTTTGATCCATCCCCTGGGGGAGAGGGGAGCAGTGAGCAGTAGCGGTGCCGCGCTCGGGAATCATTTGGTGATCTGATAAAGGTGGCAATGCACTTCATGCCTGTTTGCTGGATTTCTGGTTTTCACCAAAGGTTGAAAAATGACAAGGCAACTTGCTGTTTCATCAGGATCGACCGATCATGAGGCAACATGTGACACAGACAACGGATGGAGTCCTCACGGCTCAAACTGTTACAAGAAGATGGAGACCTCCAACGGTTGGCTGGGGGCTCGTCACGACTGCCTCTGGGAGGGCGGCGACCTTGTCTCCATCACTTCAGAGGATGAGGAGAAGTTTGTGAAGGAGCAAATGGGCGACAAGCCGTTCTGGATCGGACTCTCCAATCTGGTGAGGCGAAAGCGCAAGTGGGCTTCCTACTGGTGCTCGAGTGACAACCAGTATTGTTTTTGGCAGGTCTGCGACAAGGACTGGTGTCAGTTTTTTGAAGCGGGAGAAAAGGGGCTGACTTGGTCCGACACCGGTGTAAGCCCGACCTACGCTAGCTGGACCTCAAGCCAAGGCGGAAGGTAGGAGAACACCTCTTTGCGTCCTGTGTCAAGCGAGATGCACGGGGAGATTTTGGAACCCCTTTCCAAACATGTGTAAAGATGTGATGAGGTATAAAAAAGCTTTTGTTTTCTTTTTATCGGGAAAGAGGAAAATAAACTCCAAATTGGCTTGTTCGTCAGATGTGTGACTCGCGACTTTTCCCAACAGCTCCAACGATGAAACCTGCACGTACGTCAACCAAGGTGTGCACGTAGAGAGTCAGCCTGGAAAGTGGAGACATGGCTCGTGCGGATCCTCATTGGCGTACATGTGCAAGCGGTTGCCTGACGGTAAGTCCACACGTCCGTTGCGATGATGACGCTGAAAGGAGAAAAGCGCAACCGTGCCATCTTTTTGCAGACTGCCCGGAGGGATGGCCATGTTCCTACAAAGACTTCGGTCACACCTACAGTCAAGTTGAGAGTTGAGTGGCAGCGACGCTTCTTTCTACACCCAAACTGCGTCGTGGTGGTTTTCTAATTAGTTTCTTTTGGCTTTCAGCTTCCTACTGCGACTCTGGCGAGTTCCTGTACAAGGACTCCTGTTACCATTTTGAGGGAGGAATGGAACTTGGCAAGCGGCTGAAGATTTCTGCAAGAAAGCGGGAGGTCTCTTGGCCAGCGTGCACTCACAGGTTGACGGACAGTTTTTGGCTGGTGAGCACCAAGACAAATTGACCATGCCGGCAATCGTCCTGCAATTTTTCACCACAAGTGCTTGTTCTGCTTTCCTCAAGCTCACCGGCGAATAGCATGGTATTCTTGGCTGGGACTCAAGAAGAACAATGGCAAATTTGAGTGGCGCGACGGATCATCTACAGTAAGTGACAATGGATGTCTAAAAAGTTGTCACTTTGCCCTAATGAAGCTGTTACGTTCGAAGGATAAAGTTGAAAAGTGTCATTTCAGCAGAACAAAGCTGGTTGAAACTGGAAAAATCGGACAAGAATGGTCTTCCTGTCAAATAGATTTGACTTTGACTTGTATTGAGTCATGTTACAAGTGAAAAAATGACCATTGTAATTTACAAGGAAAAAAATATGACATGATTTGTAGAATTAAAGTGCACCATTCATTTTACGGGGAAACATTTTTTAGTTCCAATCAGAAAGTTGGAAGGGGGTTGTAACATCGCAACAATTCTTATTGTGAGATAGAGCTTGTGAACATGAAGTTGAGCGATTTGAATCAATGAAGTGACTTTGAAGGAATGTGGTGGGAAGCCATCCGAGCAACTGCAACACCAAAAACGCTCGAGTCATGTCCACTGTCGTCCGCAGGTTGATGTCCCGTGGCATCCTCATAATTATTCAGGTGCCTGCACAAAATTGGATGGTGCTGGACAAGTTCAGATCGATAGTTGTACTAGTGTCACTCGTCCATCCATCTGTCAAAAAGGTCAGAAAGTCACAACCTCTCATTTGCCCTTTGTCTTCTCATTGCTCTCTCATATTTGACCCCTCTCACATCCTTGCAGGCAAGGCCAGAGCTTCTCTTCCGCCTCTTCCGGCGTCAGCATCAGGTGGGCGTCCTAACCTGCAGCCCGCACGCAGAATCTTGTTTGCCCTCGAGTGACTCGAGTCTCATTTGCAGGCAAGAGTGCAAAGTGCGGCTTGTGGCGGGAGAACCCCGCCAACGACTTCTGCTACCTGATCCACGACACGGCCAACATGACCTGGAAGGAGGCGCGAGACGAGTGCGCCCGCCGCAGAGGCAACCTGCTCGCCATCACCGATTTACAGGACCACAACTTCATACACGGTAGGTCGTCCTCGGTCTGCTTCGCTTTTTGGCGCAGCTGAAGTACTTAATGAAAGAATCCATCGAGAGACCACCGACTCACGTCAACATTTTGCCGAGTTTCTGTCATTCCAAAGGATAGACCAAAAATAAGCTTGTGACCCCCGCCAACAAGGACCCAACCCAGACATCACCATCACTTCATTTTAGTTAAGCGTTTTGGACTCGCATCTGTAAGATGCTTCAACCTTGTGTTCTCTATTTACCTTTGACCCAAAGGGGTTCCGGGAAGCGGTTCCTATTTGTGGTTGGACGCCAGCGACACCAATGTTGAAGTCGGCAGCAAGCAGTCTGACGAATCCTCACCGAGTTCCGTCCTTCTGGGCGTAAGTGGGTCTAAAACCTGGCCGATGTATGAAGGAACGAAGGAGCGCTGAGCATCTGTGGTCTCTTTCAAGGTAACCCTGGTGACCCCCCGGCCGACGCTGCAACTCCTTACTTCATGGCAAGAGCGGCATGGAAGTTGTCGATTGTGAGAAGAAGAGAGGCTACGTCTGTAGGAGAAGAGGTAAGACGAGATGCTCGGTCGATTCTCCCCAACTTGCGTTATCAGCCGAGAGGACCAGAGTGGCAATTGTAAAGTTTGTGCTCTGATGTGAGTGGTGATGCAGGTGACGCAATTGGCTGAAACTGAATGACTTATTCTAGCAAAGAAGACAAAAACCGTTGCGTTATTACGTCAGAGTAATCCCAAAATGTTCCCTCAGGCATTCAAACATGTGAAATGACCAATGGGTGGCACGGCTTCGGCTCCAGCTGCTACAGGAAGATGGAGACCTCCAACGGTTGGCTGGGGGCTCGTTACGACTGCGTCTGGGAGGGGGGCGACCTGGTCTCCATCACCTCGGAGGATGAGGAGAAGTTTGTGACGGAGCAAATGGGCGACAAGCCGTTCTGGATCGGGCTCTCCAATCTGGTGAGACGGAAGCGCAAGTGGGCTTCCTACTGGTACTTGAGTGACAACCAGTATTGTTTTTGGCAGGACTGCAACGAGGTCTGGTGTCAGTTTTTTAAAGCGGGAGAAAAGAGGCTGACTTGGTCCGACACTGCTATGACGCCGACCTACGCTAACTGGACCTCGAGTCAAGACGGAAGGTAGGAAGGTCACCTCTTTGGGTCCTGTGTCGGGCAAGATGCACGGGGAGATTTTGGAACCCCTTTTTTAAATTGTGTGAGCATGCCATGAAGCACCTTTTTATACTTTTGATCAGAAAATGGAGAAAAAAAACGTAGCCCGTCTGTCGGATGTGTGTCTCGTTTCTCACGCTTTTTGCCGACAGCTCCAACGATGAATCTTGCACGTACGTCCGCCAAGGTGTGCACGTAGATAGTCAGCCTGGAAAATGGAGACATGGCTCGTGCGGATCCTCATTGGCGTACATGTGCGAGCGGCCGCTCGACGGTAAGTCTGCACGTTCTATTGATGTTGACGCTGAAAGGAGAAAAAAAATGCAATCACGTCGTCCCCCTGCAGCCTGCCCGTTAGGACGGCTGTGTTCCTACAAAGACTACGGATTCAGCTACAGTCGAGCGGAGAGTGAGTGGCAGTGACGCTTCTTTTCCACACCTGCCGTTGTGCTTCTGTAATCTATGTTTCTTGGCGGCTTTAGCTTCCTCCTGCGACACTGGCGACTTCCTGTGCAGGGACTCTTGCTTTCACTTTGAGGGGATGAAGCGAACTTGGGAGGCTGCCGAGGTGTTCTGCAGAGAATGGAACGGTCACCTGGCCAGCGTCCACTCACTGGTTGAGGGCCAATTCTTGGCTGGTGAGCTTCAAGACAAACTGCCGATGCCAGCTATCGTCCCCTAGCGCTTCACAATGTCTGACACGATGCTCTTCTTGTGCTAAATGGCACTTCCTTTGATATCCTCAAGCTCACGCGCCATATGCAGGAGGAGTGCAATCCTGGGTGGGACTCAAGAAGAACAAGGACTACTTTGAGTGGAGCGACGCAACACCTACGGTGAGGGAAAAGTTAGGAGCAGTCTACAAAAGTTGTCATTTGCTTAGAATGAAGGTGTCATATCGGAAGCCAAATTCTACAGAACAATGAAAGTTAGACTTTGGCAAGAATGGCCACCATGTTACAAAAAGAGATAAAACATTGAAGGTGTTAATCAGCTGAAGCATTAACAAGGACAAAGTTATGAAATGATGAAAATGAAAGTGAATGAAGTGAAAAATCAAAGTGCAGAATTTCAGAGCTCAAGGTTAGACATTTCTGAGAATAAAATGACTGGAAAAGTTCGAGTATGAAACTCAAGTTGTGAGTTAACTGGAAGAAAATTGTCAAATGAATTCAAGTCATACTGTAAGAAAGGGTTGAGAAAATATCGATCAGTGGGAGGAAAAAAGGACTCATCATTTTGGAGGAAATGCGGTGGAAAGCGAGCCCAAACGCACCAAAGTCACACCTGGCGTGTCGTCGGCAGGGCAACATTGTGTGGGTGCCAAACGGGCCGAAAGGGCGTGGTGGCTGCTCTGCCTTGTCGCCGACTGGTCAACTTGAGGATTGGCCCTGCACCAAAAGTCAGCCATTCATCTGTAGAAAAGGTCAGAAAATGATGACCAATCATTTTGCACTTTTATATGCTCTCTCATAACCATCCCTCTTCCTTTCTTGCAGCCATGGTCCAAGAGTTTGTTGTTCCTCCGCCGGCAGGTGGGCGCCCCACCCGGCAGTCGACATGTGGTCTCTTGTTAGCAGTTTGCCCTCAGGTGACTTGACTCTCGCTTGCAGGCTGGAGTGCAAAGTGCGGTTGGTGGCTGGACCGATCCTCCGACGACCTCTGCTACCTGATCCAGCACAAGCCCACCAAGACGTGGCAGAAGGCGCGAGACGACTGCCTCCTCCGAGGAGGCGACCTGCTCAGCATCGCCGACTCAAATGAACAGACAGTCATACAAGGTAGGCTGTCCGTCCGCCCGTCAGGTTGCCGTCAGGGCTGTTGAATTCCCCCAACATGGGCAGAGCTCCAGACCTCACATGCATGCATTTGGTTTCCTCGGACAACCGCTAATATACTTGAATAAACGATACTCCGTTCCACCAATGAGCAGTCAGCGAGCCATCAGCGAGCGCCAACGAGAATGTTTCAACCTCTTGTTGCATATTTTACCATTTACCTCCAAAGGTCTGTACACTTCTCTGTCGAGCGCTCCCGCTCTGTGGTTGGGCGTCAACAACGACATCACGAAAGACGGCAGCGAATGGACTGACAGATCCCCGTTCGGTTACATGTTCATGGACAGAGGTGTGTCCCGAAACCCAACCGATGTTTGCCTGCGATGTTGCAGAGGAATGGAGCTGAGCATCTGTCGTCTCCTTCCAGATGACCCCGGTGACCTCTCTGGTGCATCCTGTCTTTCCTTACTCACAAGAAACGGCCGCTGGAAGTTTGACGATTGCCGCAAGAAAAGAGGCTACATCTGCAAGAAAAGAGGTAAGACGTGGCGACGCTCAGTGGATTCTCGCAACGTGCTGACTCGTGTCTTTGGCTTTTGTCTTCCAGGAATCCCGGCAAAGCCTCAGCAGCCTCTTCATGGTAAGTCTCTGAACGGTGACTTCAAACGATGCAAAACAAAAATAATAACATGACGATGCTTGTCTTTATTTTTACTTTACTTTCATAGCGTAAAGAATTCAGGCTGTAAGCGAATGAGGGTTATGCAAGATCAGCTCGCAGTATAGTGACTATACCATGGGTGACTATTCTATTCGCTAAATAATAATCTGGAGCAGCCCGAGTTGAAAATTTCACTTAGATATGTATTATATAAATATATTTATGCGCGATGCAGAAAAATGTGACGTGAAGGGAATGCAGAAATCTGGTTTTCATCAAAGGTTGAAAAATGACCATGGGAACTTTGATGTTTCATCAGCTTTAACCCATCATGAGCCAACATGTGACACAGTCAACGGATGGAGTCCTCACGGCTCAAACTGTTACAAGAAGATGGAGACCCCTAACGGTTGGCTGGGGGCTCGTCACAACTGCCTCTGGGAGGGCGGCGACCTTGTCTCCATCACCTCTGAAGACGAGGAAATGTTTGTGATGGAGCAAATGGGCAACAAACCGTTCTGGATCGGACTCTCCAATCTGGTAAGTGCAGGCTGCTGTTGGCTGACGACTGGTAGTTGAGATGGAACCGCGAGCAAGTGGCTGTTGGCTCACTATTGGTACACCATTGACAATGAGTCTGGACTCTGCAGAACTGCAACGAGACCTGGTGTCAGTTTTTTAAAGCGGGCGAAAAGAGTGTGACTTGGTCCTACACCAGTGTGACGCCGACCTACGCCAACTGGGACCCGCGTCAAGACCAGAGGTAAGAAGATCACCTCTTTGCATCCTGGGTCAGGTGGGATGCACGGTGATATTTTCAAATAGCTTTCTAAAAAATGCTTTTGGGGGTGTTTTCATCAGAAAAAAAGGGCAAAACCTCCAAATTGGCACGTTTGTCGGATGTGTCTCGCTTTTTCCGACTTTTCTCAACAGCTCCGACGATGAATCCTGCGTGTACGTCAACCAAGGCGTGCACGGAGACAGTCAGCCTAGCAAGTGGAGACGTGGCTCGTGCAGATCCTCATTGGCGTACATGTGCGAGCGGTCGCCCGACGGTAAGTCTGCACGTTTGACGTGATGTTTGAAAGGAGAAAAGTGCAACCATGTCGTCTTTCTGCAGACTGCCCAGATGGATGGCCGTGTTCCTACAAAGACTTGGGTTACACTTACAGTCGAGTGGAGAGTGAGTGGAGCGACGCTTCTTCTGACACCCGCAGCCTCTCGTTGTCGTTTCCTAATGAGTTGCTTTTTCGTTTTACACCTACTCCGTCTCGTTGTGGTTTTCTAATGAGTTTATTTTGGCTTTCAGCTTCCTACTGTGACTCTAACGAGTTCCTGTACAAGGACTCTTGTTATCACTTTGAGGTGACGCCTAAAACTTGGCAAGCGGCTGAAGATTTCTGCAAGGAAAAGAGAGGTTTCTTGGCCAGCGTCCACTCACCGGTCGACAGACGATTTTTGGCTGGTGAGCGTCAAGACAAACTGACTAATCGTCCCGCCATGTTTCACGACATCGTCACAAGTGCTCGTTCTGCTTTCCTTAAGCTCACGTGCGAGAAGGATTTCAACCTTGGCTGGGACTCAAGAAAAGCTCAGCCAAATTTGAGTGGCTCGACGGATCATGTACAGTAAGTGACACGTTTGCAACGCAGGTCTAAAAAATGGTCACTTATGAAGCTGTCATGTTGGAAAGCAAAACATTAACAAGTGTCGTTTTAGTAGACCACAGTTGATTCAATAGAGAGGAGAAATCTGACAAGAATGGTCCTCCTGTTAAATAGATTTGAATTTGTTACAAGAAGTCCTTTAGTTTGATGGCTTAGAATTGTGATATATAAGAGAAAAAAAAACAATAAGATTTCACCATGCATTTTACAGGAAAACGTTTTTCAGAATAAAAATTAACAGTTTAGGGTTTGGAAAGCTTCAATCTGAAACTCAGGTTAGAATACCGCAACAATTTCTATTGGTTCCGGAAATGATGAGAATGGTGAGAAGAAAAACAGATTTGAACCAGTGAGGTGCCTTTGAAGGAAATTTCGCGGGAAGCCATCTGATCAATTGCAACACCAAACACGCTGTATCCTCTGCAGGAAAACGTCACAAAGAACCTCACTCAAAATTCAGATGACTGCGCAAAATTGAATGAGAATGGAGGAATTCAGCTTGAGGGCTGTACTGACCTTCGTCCATCCATCTGTCAAAAAGGTCAGAAAGTCACAACCTCCCATTTGCCCTTTGTCTTCTCATTGCTCTTTCATATTTGACCCCTCTCGCATCCTTGCAGGCAAGGCCAGAGCTTCTCTGCCGCTTCTTCCAGCGTCGGCATCAGCATCAGGTGGGCGTCCCAGCCTGCAGCCCACATGCAGAATCTTGTTTGCCCTCAAGTGACTCGAGTCTCGCTCGCAGGCAAGAGTGCAAAGTGCGGCTGGTGGCAGGAGAACCCCGCCAACGACTTGTGCTACCTGATCAACTCCAAGCCCACCAAGACCTGGAAGGAGGCGCGAGACGAGTGCGCCCGCCTCAGAGGCAACCTGCTCGCCATCACCGACTCGAACGAACACACCTTCATACGAGGTAGGCCGTCCACAGTCTGCTGCGCTTTTTGGTGCGGCTGAAGTGCTTGATGAAATAATCCATGCAAGTTAAATCGAGAGACATTTTGCCGAGTTTCTGTCATTCCAAAGAAAAGACCAAAAATAAGCTCGTGACCCCCACCAACTAGGACCCAACCCAGACGTCACCCGCACTTTGTTTTAGTTAAGCATTTTGCACTTGCCTCTCTCTGTAAGATGCGTCAACCTTCTGTTCTGTATTTACCTTTGACCCAAAGGGCTTCTGCCAAGCGGTTCCTCTTTGTGGTTGGACGCCAGCGACATCATTGTTGAAGTCGGCAGCAAGCAGTCTGACGAATCCTCACCGAGTTCCGTCCTTTTGGGCGCAAGTGGGTCTAAAACCTGGCCGATGTATGGAGGAACAAAGGAGCGCTGAGCATCTGTGGTCTCCCTCCAGGTAACCCTGGTGACCCCCCCGGCCGACGATGCAATTCCTTACTCAGTGGCAAGGGCGGCATAGAGGTTGTCGATTGCGAGAAGAAGCGCGGCTACGTCTGCAAGAGAAGAGGTAAGATGAGATGCCCGGCCAATTCGCCACAATTTTTTGTCTCATGTGAGTGTCGATGCAGATGACGCATTTGCCTGAAACTGAGTGCGTAATCCCCAAATGTCTCCTCAGTCGTTCAGACATGTGAAAGGACCAAAGGGTGGCGACGCTTTGGCTCCAACTGCTACAAGAAGATGGAGACCACCAACGGTTGGCTGGGGGCTCGTTACGACTGCGTCTGGGAGGGCGGCGACCTGGTCTCCATCACCTCGACATACGAGGAAAGCTTTGTGAAGGAGCAAATGGGCGACAAGCCGTTCTGGATCGGACGTTCCAATCTGGTGAGACGAAAGCGGTAGAATACGTTGACTTTCCACTGGTACCTAACCGTCACCTGCGATTGGTTTCGGCAGAACTGCGACGTGGCCTGGTGTCAGTTTTTTGAAGCAGGAGAAAAAAGACTGTCTTTGTCCGACACCGGCGTGACGCCGACCTACGCCAACTGGGACTCGCGTCAAGATAGAAGGTAAGAAGGTCACCTCTTTGCGTCCTTTTGTTGTCAGGCGGAACACACAGCGAGATTATGGATCCCATCTGCGAATTTTGAGAGAGCATACGTATTGATGAGAAAGGAGGAAAAGCCTCCAAATTGGCACGTTTGTCGCATGTGTGTCTCCTTTTTCCCGACTTTTCTCAGCAGCTCCGACCATGAATCCTGCGCGTACGTCAACCAAGGTGTGCACGTAGAGAGTCAGCCTGGAAAGTGGAGACATGGCTCGTGCGGATCCTCATTGGCGTACATGTGCGAGCGGCCGCTCGACGGTAAGTCTGCCCGTCCGTTGTGATTTTGACGCTCAAAGGAGAAAAACTTGCAATCACGTCGTCCCCCTGCAGCCTGCCCGGACGGACGGCTGTGTTCCTACAAAGACTACGCATTCGGCTACAATCGAGTGGAGAGTGAGTGGCAGCGAGGCTGTTTTTTCCACACCTGCAACATCTTGTTGTGGATTTGTAATCCATGTTTTTTGGTGGCTTCAGCTTCCTACTGCGGCACTGGCGACTTCCTGTACAGGGACTCTTGCTATCACTTTGAAGGGATGAAGCGAACTTGGGAGGCAGCCGAGAAGTTCTGCAGAGAATGGAACGGTCACCTGGCCAGCGTCCAATCACTGGTTGATAGCCAATTCTTGGCCGGTGAGCGCCAAGACCAACTGACGATACCAGCAATCGTCATCTAGCACTTCACAAAATTTGAATGCCCTTCTTATGCTAAATTTCCTCGCTTCTCTGTTATCTTCAAGCTCATGCGCCAGATGTAGGAGGATTGCAATCTTGGGTGGGACTCAAGAAGAACAAGAACAACTTTGAGTGGAGCGACGCAACACCTACAGTAAATGAAACATTTAGAGCAGTCTACAAACGTTGTCATTTGCCCTGAATGAAGGTGTCATATCGGACGGCAAAGGTTCCACCAAACACGCAAGTTACACCAAATGCGGCAAAGTCATGTTCGGCGTGTCGTCCGCAGGGCAACATTGCGTGGGTGCCAAACGGGCCGACAGGACGTGGTGATTGCTGTGCACTGTCGCCAACTGGACAAGTTGAGGACTGGCCCTGCACCAATATTCGGCCATTCATTTGTAAAAAAGGTCCGAAAATGAAGAGCACTCACCTTGCACTTCCATGTGCTCCCTCTATCTAACAGTGCTAATGACTCCTCTCTTTTCCTTGCAGCCAAGGTCCAAGAGTTTGTTCTTCCTCCGCCGGCAGGTGGGCGTCCCACCCAGCAGTCGACACGTGGTCTCTTGTCACCGGTTTGCCCTTGAGTGACGGGAGTCTCGCTTGCAGGCTGGAGTGCAAAGTGCGGCTGGTGGCCGGACCGATCCTCCGACGACTTCTGCTACCTTATCCAACGCAGACCCACCAAGACGTGGCAGAAGGCGCGAGACGACTGCCTCCGCCGCGGAGGCGACCTGCTCAGCATCGCCGACTCGCGCGAACAGGCCTTCATACAAAGTAGGCTGTCTGTTTGTCCGGTCGCAATCAGAGGTGTTCAAATCCCCCAACACGGGCGGGGCTCCACCTGTGTTTGTTTCCGCTGACCACCTTTAACATTTACGCATTTAACATTTATTTCAATTTGTTTCCGCTGACCACCTTTAACATTTACGCATTTAACATTTATTTCAAATCACGTGCCTCTTCATCGGTACAGCGTGGCCACCAATGAGCAGTTGGTCTATCTTTGCTCCCCCCTGCGAGCAGAGCGCCAACGAGAATGTTTCAAACTCTTGTTGCACATTTTACCATTCACCTCCAAAGGTCTGTACACTTTTCTGCCGAGCTCTCCCTCTCTGTGGTTGGGCGCCAACAACAACATCACGAAAGACGGCAGCGAATGGACTGACGGATCCCCGTTTCGTTACGTGGTCATGGACGGAGGTGGGTCAAAAACCTAACCAATGTTTGTCTCTGATGTTGCGGAGGAACGGAGCTGAGCATCTGTCGTCTCCTTCCAGATGACCCCGGTGACCTCTCTGGCGCATCCTGTCTTTCCTTACTCACAAGCAACGGCCGCTGGAAGTTTGACGATTGCAGGAAGAAAAGGGGCTACATCTGCAAGAAAAGAGGTAAGACGCGGCGACGCTCAGTGGATTCTCACAACGTGCTGACTCGTGATTTTGGCTTTTGTCTCCCAGGAATCCCGGCAAAGCCTCAGCAGCCTCTTGATGGTAAGTCTCTGAACGGTGACTTCAAACTATCCAAAACGAAAATGGCATGACGATGCTTGCCTTTATTTTTACTTTACTTTCATAGCATAAAGAATCCAAGCTGTAAGCTAATGAGGGTTATGCAAGATCATCTGCTCGCTGTTGAGCTATGCTGCGGTTTAATAGTGACTAGTCCATTAGCTAAATAATCACTTCTGGCAGCCCGAGTTGGAAATTGCACAAAATATGTGATTCATGCACCATGCATAAAACTTGACATTCAGGGAATGCATAAAATGTGAAAAAATTTAAAATGTCTGTGTGTGGAGGTTGTTATAACCTCTGACCCCCAAAGTGAACCTTCTGAGACCTTGGTAAAAACGTCTAGAACCGCCACTGCATTTTAGAAAGACCTTCTTGGGGAAAAACCCTGCCTGCCTGCATTTAGCGCAGCTGCCCAAAATGTGACATGTCAACCTGCTCAAATTGATATCTTCTCATGTGGTCAAAAAACGTCAGCTGATTTAGTGGCCGTCAGCTCTTTTGAGCGGAGATAGTGCATCGGGATTTCTGTGTTCAACAGCCTCTATGGTGGGCTTCCGTCACCATAATGACCCCGCCGGCCAGGCGCCAGGCACTGGTCCTCTTTCGTGTGTAGCATGGATGTTGTTCAGTTCTGGAGGAGGTGCCTACAATAACCAACTTTGCAATTGTTGTACTCTAATTAGAACTTTGGAAGGATGACTGGTTTGTATCATGGTAGGGTGGCTCCGCTGCTGGGTTAAAAAATGGGCCAACCCAGGAAACTGCATTTTGGGGGTTGTTTTGCATAAAAACGGGGTTTTCTGCGCAAAACAGTTTGGTCTGATTCTTACTCCAAACTTGCTCTTTTACCCAAATTGACATAAACCTTTTTGTCAACTTTTTCCCTGTGTGTTATGTGAGAGACAACTGTCTTTTTTTAAACTCTTTAACAAGCTGACAATGATGATAAGACACCAAGTGAAAGTTGAACGTGGGATTTTTTCAACAGTACCGCCATCTTATGGGCAGCACTTGAGTAAAAAACAAACATGTCTGGCCACAAGCCACACTGGTTGATGATTATCTCGTGAAAAGAAAATAGCCTTTTTTTTAATCCCTTGTGACTATATTCTTTCAGCCTAATAGCCCTAAATACCCAAGCTCCTCTAAAGCCTTGTCAATCGTGGATAGTTAGTCATGCAAGTTATTCAATTAGGGAAAAACGGAATTTGTCCGACTGCAGTCTTGCCTGTTTAGCTGAATATCTGTTTTTCACCAAACATAATAATATGACCCAGGCAATTTTGCTGTTTCATCAGAATTATCCGATCACGAGCCAACATGTGACACAGTCAACGGATGGAGTCCTCACAGCTCAAATTGCTACAAGAAGATGGAGACAACCAATGGTTGGCTGGGGGCTCGTTACAAATGCGTCTGGGAGGGCGGTGACCTGGTCTCCATCACTTCGGAGGACGAGGAAAAGTTTGTGAAGGAGAAAATGGGCGACAAGCCGTTCTGGATCGGACTCTCGAATCTGGTGAGACGGAAGCGCAAGCAGGCGGCTGTTGGTTCGCTACTGCTACGCTATTGACAACCGGTTTGGACTTTGCAGAACTGCGACGAGGCCTGGTGTCAGTTTTCTGAAGCGGGGGAAAAGATGCTGACTTGGTCCGACACCGGTTTGACGCCGACCTACGCCAACAGGGACTTCCGTCAAGACGGAAGGTAAGAAGGTCACCTCTTTGCGTCCTTTTATTGTCACACGGCGAGATAATTGCCAAAAAACGGTTTGGCCCATTTGTCGAATGTGTTTCTTGTTTTTCATGACTTCTCTTGATAGCTCCACCATTGAATCCTGTGCGTACGTCAACCAAGGTGTCCAGGTAGACAGTCAACCTGGCAAGTGGAGACATGGCTCGTGCAGATCCTCATTGGCGTACATGTGCAAACGTCCACCCAACGGTAAGTATGCACATCCGTTGTGATGTTGACGCTCAAAGGAGAAAATTGTAATCACCTTGTCCCTCTGCAGCCTGCCCGGAAGGACGGCTGTGTTCCTACAAGGACTATGGATTCGGCTACAATCGAGTGGAGAGTGAGTGGCAGCAAAGCTTCTTTACACACCTACATCGTCTCCTTGCGGTTTTGTAATCCATATTTCTTGGCGGCTTCAGCTTCCTCCTGCGACACTGGCAACTTCCTGTACAAGGACTCTTGCTATCACTTTGAGCGGATGAAGCAAACTTGGGAGGGAGCCGAGAGGTTCTGCGGAAAATGGAACGGTCACTTGGCCAGCGTCCTCTCATGGGACGAGGGGAAATTCTTGGCTGGTGAGCGTCAAGAAAAACTGCCGATGCCAGCAATCGTCCTCGCACTTCACAACGTCTGACACGTTTGGATGCTCTTCTTGTGCTAAATTTTCTTGCTTGTTTGATTTCCTCAAGCTCACGCGCCCTCTGTAAGAGGCTTGCAATCTTGGGTGGGACTCAAGAAGAACAAGGACAACTTTGAGTGGAGCGACGCAACACCTACAGTAAGCAAAACGTTTAGAGAGGTCTACAAAAGTTATTTGCCCAGAATGAAGATTTCATATTAGAAGGTAAAAGTTCCAAGTGAGGACAAAAGTCCAATTTTAACAGAACAACGCTTTACCGAATAAGGAGGAACAAAAAACAGACTTTGGCAAGAATGGTCACCATGTTTCAAAAAGAGATCAACATTGAAGGTGTTAATCAGCTGAAGCATTAACAAGGACTGTTATGAAATGATAAGAATGAAAGTGAATGAAGTGAAAAATCCAAGTGCAGAATTTCAGAGGTTAAGGTTAGACATTTCTGAGAATAAAATGACTGGAAAAGTTCGAGTATAAGTTGTGAGTTAACTGGAAGAAAATTGTGAAATGAATTCAAGTCATACTGTTGGAAAGGGTTGAGAAAAATATCGATCAGTGGGAGGAAAAAAGGACTCATCATTTTGGAGGAAATGCGGTGGGAAGCAAGCCCAAACGCACCAAAGTCACATCTGGCGTGTCGTTGGCAGGGCAACATTGTGTGGGTGCCAAACGGGCCGAAAGGGCGTGGTGGTTGCTCTTCCTTGTCGCCGACTGGTCAACTTGAGGATTGGCCCTGCACCGAAAGTCAGCCATTCATCTGTAAAAAAGGTCAGAAAAAGACGACCAATCACTTTGCACTTTTATATGCTCTCTCATAACCATCCCTCTTCCTTTCTTGCAGCCATGGTCCAAGAGTTTGTTCTTCCTCCGCCGGCAGGTGGGCGCCCCACCCGGCAGTCGACATGCGGTCTCTTCTTGCCGGTTTGCCCTCAGGTGACTTGACTCTTGCTTGCAGGCTGGAGTGGAAAGTGCGGTTGGTGGCTGGACCGATCCTCCGACGACTTCTGCTACCTGATCCAACGCAGGCCCACCAAGACGTGGCAGAAGGCGCGAGACGACTGCCTCCTCCGCGGAGGCGACCTGCTCAGTATCACCGACTCACATGAACAGGCATTTATACAAAGTAAGCTGTCCATCCGTCAGGGCTGTTGAATTCCCCCAAGATGGGCAGAGCTCCTGACGTTACCAGGAGGTCAACCTTTAATACACTTGAATCTACGATGCTTCGGGATTGCATGTTGAGCAGTTGGTCTATCTTTGCTCACCCTAGAAGAAGCCGTCAGCGAGCCGAGCACCAACGAGAACGTTTCAAACTCTTGTTGCACATTTTACCATTTACCTTCAAAGGTTTGTACACTTTTCTGCCGAGCGCTCCCTCTCTGTGGTTGGGCGTCAACAACAACATCACGAAAGACGGCAGCGAATGGACTGACGGATCCCCGTTTGGTTACGTCCTCATGGACGGAGGTGGGTCAAACACCCAATCAATGTTTGTCTGAAATGTTGCGGAGGAATGGAACTGAGCATCTGTCGTCTCCTTCCAGATGACCCCGGTGACCTCTCTGGTGCATCCTGTCTTTCCTTACTCACAAGAAATGGCCGCTGGAAGTTTGACGATTGCCGCAAGAAAAGAGGCTACATCTGCAAGAAAAGAGGTATGATGTGGCAATGCTCAGCGGATTCTCACAACGTGCTGACTCGTGTCTTTGGCTTTTTTGTCTTGCAGGAAAAACTCCAAAACCTTCGAAGCCTCATGACAGTAAGTCTCCTTGCACCGTGGCTTCCAACGATGTGGGAGAAAAATGACATGACGATGTTTTTGCAGGCTTTAAGGAGATCCTTGTCTGCAATAACCGTTCCGCTGACCTCGTGTGTGAGGGTGAGGGCCAGAATCAAAGCCGCATCAGCATCCAGTCCGCCTTTTACGGTCGCCGGAGTGACGACGTTTGCTCGGAGGACAGCGACTCATACGACGACGGTAAAGACCTGAGAATCCACCATTTTGATGCTTCCAATTAAGTCATTTGTCTGCCAACCTCTGAAAGCTCATTCAGCGTGTTTCGGTCTCCTCCTGAAAATCTCCAATCCTGAAAATCTCCAAAGAACTTTAGCACGCTATGGAACGTAATGAAAATGAACCAATGCTTACAAACCGCTCAAATCCCAGAATGAGTCTGTACTCAGAAACGTTCATCGGGCAGAAGCGACCTAGTTTGGTTCGACTTTGTCTTGGTGAACTCATTCAGGTGCTCATGAGGCCCACTCAGACTCACCGGTGTGTTGTAACTTGCAGAGTACTGCGCAGTGGAAGGCATCCTCCCTCGCTACAGGAAAATGTGCAACGGCCACCAAAAATGCCACATTGAGCTTTTGGAGGACGATTCCTGCCCTGCCACCTCCAAATATCTGGAGATGGTCTATAGCTGTGAACACAAAGGTGGGCTTTGCATCTCGTGATCTTCTGCTCTGCAATAATGCAAGGAGTCCCACAAGAGGATAGATGGGCAGATTTGTATTTTATTTGGCCTTTAAGCATCCCTTCCAAATGAAAATAACTTTGGGCTGTCCTCAGTATGTCTTGACAGTCTGGGCATTGCGGACGGGAGCCTCGCAGACTCTTTCTTCAAAGCCTCCTCCTCGATGGAAGACACCACCCCAGAAAAAGCCCGCCTCAACGGGGAGTCCTGCTGGAAGCCGTCAAAAGATCGTAGGCAGATAATTGACAGCTTGGCACTGTGGTCTCCTGAGCGTTCTAATGTCTTGTCCCCTCCAGCCGTCGGCAGCTGGATCCAGGTGAACCTCGGTCACAAGAGAAAGGTGACGGCGATCGTGACCCAGGGGTGTGATAGCCACAATACCCGCTCCTGGGACATCCAACTTGAGATGAAGGTGAGCGTTGATAGGAGGAAGTGGACCAAACACCCAAACGGGAAGGTGAGCACGGGGCTAATCAGGTCGACCGCGACCTCATCCTCCAATCTTGTCACGACAAACAAGGAAACATTCTATTTCTAGTTCATCGGTGGTGGGACTCATCTGCTTGAGACGCCCGCGTTCGCTCAGTACGTCCGCATTCTGCCGCTGGAGAATCGTCCAGAATTTGGCCTCCGCTTAGACATCTTGGGATGCGCACATGACGGTGAGCAACACAATCCACCGCTTTGGTTGCCGAAAACAACAAGGCCAAAACATGCGATGATCTCGTCTTGTGTCCGACAGATGCGATGACCTGTGCCAGACGGTTCAACAGCCTCCACTTGACCGATTCGATGACGTGAGTGACACGCGACACAATGTTTCATGACGATGACTGCCTGTCGTCAATTTCACAACGTGGGCGTGCCTTCCGCAGGTTCTACTGTCCACCAGGCTGTGCCAAACACGTTGTCTTTGGAACATTGGTCTACTCTGAGGTACATGAGTGCCTCACCCACCGGTCGAGTTCTTGTATGTGACTGCAACTTTGTGTAAATGCAGAGCTCGCACATTTGCGCCGCCGCCATTCACGCTGGCGTCATTCAGAATAACATTGGAGGAGATTGTATTGTGATGCGAGCTCCCAAACAGCAAGTCTACACGGGCTCCACTGGGAACGGGATCATCTCCAGACAGTGAGTAGCCAACTTTGACAGAAAAGTCCCATGAAGAGCCACCAGCTAATTACCGCTTTCCTATCTGCAGTTTGGACGACCCACTGGGTGTGTCTTATACGTTTGCCGATGGGGGTGAGTTCAAAAACCATTTCTTTATGTCACCCCAACTGTCATGACCACTAAAACCCACACGGGGTCTCACCTGCAGAGCCCAGATGCTCGGCACCTGACTGGGAGGAGTTTGCGGGATTCTGCTACAAACCTTTTGACGACGAAAGGGACTGGGCTGATGGTCAACAAGTCTGCCGTGGTTTTGGTGCCGAACTGGTGTCTATCCGCACCAAGGTCGAGCAGGCGTGGGTGAAAAATGCCTCCAACTTTGGTGCGCATCCCAAACGTTAATTAACAGTCTCCGTAGAATAACTGCAATACCTGAGAACTGGATGAGAGCTCTGTTCCCATCCATCCTCTGCAGAAACCAGCGACATGTGGACCGGACTGAACGACCTGGCGCTTCCCGGCATGTTCGTGTGGTCGGACCGCCACAAGGTGACCTTCACCCCATGGGCCGCAGGGGAACCCAACCAGCGAGTTGCCCTCGGCAAGCACTGCGTGGCTCTGTTACGGCAGGTGGGTGCCCAAAAGAGCATTTGGAAGAATACCCATGCGGTCCACTGAAACTGATTGTTTTCTTTCAGACTGGAAAATGGAAGCTAATGTCTTGCACCCAAGTCAACAGCTTCATGTGCAAGATGCCCACAGTGCGCTTTCCAATTACCTAATTGAAGCCACGGGTAGAGTCCACCTTGGTGACAGACTCGCTGTGTCAGTTCCCAATGGCTCAAGACCAATCGATGCCCATGGAGAAATTTGACAATGGCGCCCCCCAAGCAAGTCATCGAAGAAGAAGATTTAATGCTCTCCCAAAATTGTAATCAGAACACGTCTGCCAAAGTGTGTAGCATTTAGCTTAGCCGTTATTAGCCAACTAGATGTGTCCAGATGAAATGTGACCAAGCATTCTATGTTCACTAATACTCGACTCTACTCGGGGCCTGTTTGTCCTTCTATTGTTTTTTGCGCGCTTGACAACTTTGACTGCCTTTTCGTAAACAAAGTCACTCACTCAAAGAGCAAAACACATTGATTCCAGTGCTTTCAATGAGCACAATTGTAAGAATGTGAGAGACGAGAATAGTTTTGAAGCTTGAATGAAAGTCCAAAGTCAGTATTCCTTGTTTTCTTGTTTTTTTTTTTTTAATCATGTTGTGCTGTCTAGTCCTAATAACCCTTTAAAAAGGGAGCCCAGACTCGACAGCTTTTTGTTTTATTACGGTCAAAGAAAGCTTCTATAGATTGTATGATTACAAATAATGAATCAAAAAAGAGCTTTGTTACTGCCAATGTTGTCTGCAATTAAACACTGTAGTAATGAGAGTTTTTACCTGGAAGAATAATCCCGTATTTTCTATCCATCATTGTCTTCGGTATGTTACTGCAGCTACAATTCACTGTATATCATGTAACTGTATATCCAGTTATTGCATTTTTGATTACTGATTGCATTATATTACTTGATCACTGCTGCCAGAAAAATGTTGGTTTTCACTGTTGTTTCTTCGGTATGTTACTACATCTACAATTCACCGTATATCATGTAAATTTATAATCCAGTTATTGCATTTTTGATTAATGATTGCAGTATTTTACTCGATCACCGCTGTCCAAAAAATGTGGGTTTTCATCGTTGTTGTTTTTTTTAAATTTCGAAATAAAAGCGACTGATTACGATTCGGGTTTCTTTTCTAATTTTTTTGACTGATAGAGTGCCAACAAAATTATTCAGTTCATCCCCACCACACAATTTTGCTAAATTTAAAAACCAAAGGTTTATTTTATTTAAAATAAAATCTCGTTGGATTTGGTGGAATAAAATTTTCTGAACACTCGTGCACCCCTGTCTGGGATTGTTTGGCAAATCAGAACAAATATGTATTGAAAGAAAGATCATTTTGAAACACTCTTGACATCAGCTGGACATCAGAGGCTCTTTGACAAAACAAATACTCAACAAGCACCTATTTATAACTAATCACTTGGAAACACTCTTATTCCCATGGCCTTTTGGAAAAGGAAAAAAAAATCATGAAATTGGTTCCTTTTGTCACTGACAAACACACACAGTATTGTTTTACAGAAAGTTTGAGACATTGAGGGCTCAAACAAGTAGTGTAGAGCACTTCTTGTTGTAGGGTTGCCATCCTGGATTTATGAAAAACAGGGCCATTTGACCAATTGCAGTGGGGGACTTCATCATTATACCAGTTGAGACTAGGGCCCAACCAATTATCGTTCTGCCGATTAATTTGGCCTTTTATAGCACTTTTCAAAATATTTAACATTAGCCCAAATTAGGACAATTATTCTTTTGGTCTACATCAGGTGTCGGAAATGTATGACTCGCGAGCCAGATGTGGCTGTTTTGATTGGTTAATTTGGCTCGCAAGCAAATCTTTAATAAATTGCGCCTTTTGTGGGGACCGAATTCCAAAGTCCGTAAATGCTGTGTGGCTGCCGCCACGGGGGCGTAATGTGTAGACGTAATGTGAACACCCGATGAACCAGAACATTAAGACAAGACAAAACGTGAAAATTGGAGAAGCTTCACGATTGTTCAATGCAGGGTTAAAGTTGTTTTCCTTTCAAAATGTTCATAAAATGATTGTATTCTCTGTAAAAATTTGACCATATAAATCCTTTCAATTTCTTTCTCCTGAATAAAATGCTTGAATTGGTGGTTTAACATATTGTATTTCTTTGTCTATTTTCACACTGCTTGTTCTCATTAGTTTTACAGGGGAGATAGATCTTCTTCCAGTTGACGTTTGGATAATTACTATTCTAAATTCAAAAAATTCTCGACCCGAAAATTTTTAAATCGATGTTAGCGTTAGCCACACACACAAATATACCACGAGGAAAAAAAAATGTCACGAAATGCCTACTAGAAAACCGATTACTATTCCATATACAGTGATCCCTCGCTACTTCGCGTTTCATTTATCGAGGCTTCACTCCATCGCAGATTTTTTTCCCCCAAAATTAAAAAAAAACATTTAAAAGTCAAAATAAAACTTCTAAATTGAGGAAACATGTGTCTAACCTTTAGGACAATGTAGTATTGCTCCAAATGTCCGTTTACATTCCTTTAGAAGTTTAGAAGTTAGCGAGATCGCAAATAAGCATCTTTCCGCACTCGTTAGCCTCCCCAGTACTTCTTGTTGGTGACCGTACTTCGCGGATTTCACTTATCGCGGGTGGTTTTTTGAACCAATTATCCGCGATAAACGAGGGATTGCCGTATTATATTTTATTTGCTGTTAAAATAGAGACAAGCGTGTCATTTTTCTTTACATAACTAAAAAATACATCCAAATGTTGACGCAACGTTTTTAATTTCGGTAATTTGGATGAATGATTTTTGTTCCCATGTTTTGCGTCGAAAAGACGCAACAGCTCATTCCACGAGTTAAAATGATCGAGTTCACCGACAGCGCAGCAATGACT
Source organism: Syngnathus scovelli (assembly GCF_024217435.2). Classification (NCBI taxonomy): domain Eukaryota; kingdom Metazoa; phylum Chordata; class Actinopteri; order Syngnathiformes; family Syngnathidae; genus Syngnathus; species Syngnathus scovelli. The sequence goes on from NC_090859.1 coordinate 7,074,715, forward strand.
CTCTCGAAGCTTTTCATGACGTAGGGTTGTTATCGTGTCCGGAAATGGCTTTAGGACAATTTGGAAGGATTTCTTTGCTGTTCATTTTGGAACAAACGCCATCAGTCTCCCTTTAAACTGCTACAGTTTAAGTATACACTTTTCAGAGACGTGTTACGACGTCGAAGGGCGAAAAGAACCGGGTTCATTGTTATACGAGCTGGGTAGCTAGCTCATAACTACCCTAGGCAGAAAGCTGCCTTTTCTGTTTAGTTTGCCAATGAGAATGTTTATAAACGGCAGTTATAATTGTTTTATAAATACTGTCGCTGTACTTCATTGCTAAATGAGCGACCATTTAAATTCACTTCATAGATAGCAGTAATGCTATAAGAATACGAAGTAAATCAAAAGCCTGTTGGCTGAAATGGACGAGAAATACAGCAACAACGTCCTTTCCGGAGGACAACTTGGGATGGTTGAAGTTCCCAATTCCAGGTAAAATATGTCTTTCTGGTAACAAATGTTATTTTCCTTCAAGTTTCGTTGTGCAACCATTTTAAGTACTCCCGTACGTGCTTATATTAGTTTGCATGCTCTTTTCATCTGCAGGTTAACCAGGTACATAGTTTTGCTGATCATCTCAAAGATTTTGAAGGCCTTGGGAATATTCGAATCATATGACATTCTAAAGGTTGTTCACATTGTTCAGTTCATCTTCACATTAAAGCTAGGGTGAGTATTCCTAAATGTATTAGTAAGTGATGCTTTATTCATTTAAAATGCTATTTGCTTTCTTTCTCAATCACTTCAAAGGTCAGTTAAGACATTTCAACAATTAGGCTGAATTAAACAACAACAAAACTAAATTACAATTCAAATTAGAAAACATCTGTTAAGAATCTGTTCAATATTTACAATTACAAAGTCTTATAAATTTGGTCAATTTCAAGAGTGGCCAAGATATGCACCCAGTGATTTTCAATTTAAACGCCACAATAGCCTATTCGAAAGCAACTAGACAAAAAACATATTACAACAGAAACCTCATGATTGGAACAAATCAATTAAATCTGTACATGTGTGATGGAGTCACTATATGACAGTAGAAATGTCTTCAATCTTGTCAATAAAAATGAATATGACATTATTTCATTATTCTCAGGTCTGCTGTTATTTTACTTGTCTTTCAAAAGCCTTTATCCTCTGGAAAAGTCATCTCCAAAAGACAGGTACAGTATATTGATTTTTCTTCTTTTTCATTGGTGTGCCAATCCATCATATTAAGTGAGGGGGAAAACAGTGTGTGTCCTCAAATGGTCATGGTATTGTAATGACCCCATTTTCTTTTACTTCTTTTTAGTGGATAAAGCTAGTAAAGCACAGTGTTTTCAGCTGTATTATATCCCTACTGGGCTTTTTTGGGCTCACTCTCTGTGGACCCCTGAGGTAAATACACTTGTCACCCTCTGTATAAGACCATACAATTTGATGGTTTAAATGCAATAATCATTGTGAGTGTTTTTTGTGTCTTTGACAGAACATTACTGCTCTTCGAGCACAGTGATGTGGTGGTGATTGCTCTCCTTGGTGTCTTCTTCACCAATTCAGGAGGCGGGCCATCAAAGGTAAACGGTCGTCATTTACAAAATGAGCAGCAGTAATTGTTGTTGTGTCATCTTTGTACAATTTGACCCGAAGTCAAACTTTAGGCTTTTTCTTTTGAGTTCTGTAGCATATAGCACAGAAAAGGAGCACATTATCCATCCTGCTCTGTTGGAAATCAGCAAAGTGATGCTACTTTTATCCTAAACTGCTAACATACTGATGACTAAATTTCTACCCATCTGTCTTCCAGACCAGAGGCGCTGCTCTCTTCATCATCGCAGTGATCTGCCTACTCCTCTTCGACAATGATGATCTTATGGCAAAAATGGCGGAGCATCGTATCCTTAATAATTATAATATGGTCGTTTTTTTTAATGTCACATTTCTCTGTTTCCTTCTTCTTCTTCTTCTTCTTCTTCTTCTTCTTCTTCTTCTTCTTCTTCCGTGTAACGTCAGAGGTCCAACTTGGTGTCGTGGAGCCACGGCAGCATCTCTGTTTCCTGATTGTGAGCCTTAACTTTTCTTGCACTAATTAGCTGAGGGACATCATGACAGTGCGTTAACTCACTTTTTGTACACCACCATTGCGTTTTTGGGGGTTGCTGATCACAAAGTAAGCATAGTAGGCCTTCAGTTACAAAATAATGCTTCCATATTGCAAATTAACCACCACATTATCCTGTTCTTGTCTTTATCAGGGTGGTGTTGTGCTGCTAGTGGTCTCCCTGGGCTTGAAGGTTGGCTTTCACACAGCCTCCAGGAAACTTTCAGTGGAAGTAGGTGGAGCAAAGCGCCTTTATGCCTTGGACAACCTGGTGTCAGCTGTGGTACTGCTGCCCTGGGTCATAGTGTTGTCAGCCACCACAGAAGTAAGTGCAATATAATAAGTAGATGCATACACTTTTTTTTTGTTTTGTTTTAGCCCCGAGACACTCTCACGTAGATCAATTTAAATTGGGCACAGAGAACAATTCACAGCAGTGACTATGCTCTTGGTATATTTCATCATATCAAGTGAAATAATGCACTCATCTCCCCCAAGGCTTTTACTTGCAAAATGAACCTACAAAACCATTCAGATAAGTGAAAAGTGACTTTGGTGAAAGTAAAAGTACAGTACAGTAAGACTAAGAAAGTACAGACTCCAAAAGTACCAAATATTTTTGACTGATTTCCTCCACACATGATATTATTTGAAGGTTGTTAAATGTCAAAGATGGGAAGTTTTTCTACAAAGAGGCTTTTGCACTGTTTCCCTGCAGAGTAAGGTTGAGTCATGGTCTGCTCTTATCCTGCCTTTTGCCATGATCATCTTCTCTGTGATGATCCTTGAGTTTTATGTGGAGGCCATCTGCAATGCAAAGATGGAAGTGCAGCGGTGCGCCCGATATGGCGCCATCGCTCTCTTCTCCAGCGCCCTGCTGCTCGCCAACTTCTGGACTCACCCGCTGACCGACCAGTTGCGCTCTATGAGTAAACCACCACAGCAGGGCAGCACGGAGCACGTGCTCTCTGGAGGGGTGCTCGTCAGTGCCATTTTCTTCATTATGTGTAAGTATCATACACGTTTAAATTAATAAAAATAGAATTGGGAATAAAACATCTATTTATTTTTACAACACTGCCAATGTGACTGAGCAGTGCCTTTGGTGGGGAAAAAAGTACCGTAATTGCCGGACTATAAGCCGCACCGGATTATAAGCCGCACCAGCTAAAATTCAGGGATATTTCTTTTTTTTTCTTACATAAGCCGCACCGGACTATAAGCCGCACTTGCACACGAGTTTTTTACAAAGCAAGACAGTACATAGAAAGCCTTTTTAACGTTTTAATAACATACTTGAACATGTCTTTCTAAACATTGCCTGTGACGCAGCAGTAGTACCGCAGCAACGCGGAAGTGTGCACGCGAGTTATTAGCAAAGAAAGACTGGACACAGAAAGTTTTTTTTAAAGCTTTAATAACATACCTTAACATTTCTTTCCAAACACTGCCTGTGACGCGGCAGTAATACCACAACAACACGGAATTAACACAGCAAAGTCACTGAGACGCGGCGGTAATGGCGGCGGTTACACAGCAGCAAAACGGTAGCACAGCACGAACAGGGCTGGTTAAAAAAAACATACCAGTAAAAGTACAAAAAGAGCCGTCTTCATCTTCCTCCTGTGCACTGAAACCAAGTCTTCCTCCTTAGTGTCCGATTGGAATAGCGTTAGATATCCTTCGCCTCACACTTTCTCAGTCTCTCTTTCGTCGTCGGTTTTATGCATTTCTTCGAGTGTGAAGAGGTTCTGTTCATGCTAATCTTATTCATGCACGAAGCGCTACATTATATTAAACTAGCGAGCGACACGTATAGCTTAAAAGCGGCATCATATTCATTTATTTTATCCCCCATAATGACGGTTTGTGTATAAAAGCTTCCTGTCTTTGTGTGAATGTGGGTGAGTGCGTGATGCGCGAGACGATCACGTCTTCTTCGGCGCATTATCTCTTCTTCGTCTGTCTCGCTCTTGCTTCCTGCTAGAGCGCCCCCTGGAGAGCGGAGGCCGTAAAAATCCATAAGTACGCTCCAGAGTAGACACAAGATAATGTCATCAACATCGACTGCCTTTGGCTTAAAAGCTGCATCATATGCATTTATTTTGTCCCCCATGATGACGGTTTGTGTATAAAGGCTTCCTTTCAGTAATGTCCGTCTTGATCGCGTGATGCGCGAAATGTAAACAAAAACTAGCACGTCTTCTTCGGCGCATTATCTCTTCTTCGCCTGTCTCGCTCTTGCTTCCGGCTAGAGCGCCCCCTGGAGACCGGAGGCCGTAAAAATCCATAAGTACGCTCCAGAGTAGACACAAGATAATGTCATCAACATCGACTGCCTTTGGCTTAAAAGCGGCATCATATGCATTTCTTTTGTCCCCCATGATGACGGTTTGTTTATAAAGGCTTCCTTTCAGTAATGTCCGTCTTGATCGCGTGATGCGCGAAATGTAAACAAAAACTAGCACGTCTTCTTCGGCGCATTGTCTCTTCTTCGCCTGTCTCGCTCTTGCTTCTTGCTAGAGCGCCTCCTGGAGGCCGGAGGCCGTAAAAATCCATAAGTACGCCGCGCCGCCGTTTAAGGTTCAAAATAACCTTCTGAATAAAATCCATTAAAAGTTCACATTCATTACAACCTGTTTTTGGTGAGCAAAATGTCAGAAGAATTGAATTTAAATGCTGATTGATTGGGTGTTAATACAATGCAGATTACTTCACTGGTTTCTTTTATATCAAACAAGTTGTTATCAAACAACTTGTTTGATTTAAAAGAAACCAGTGAAGTGATTAAAAAAAGGAAAAACAAGATGAACTTAGTACAATTACAATGCAGATTGTCCAAACAGCGCCACTGCTTTGTGTAATCTCTGAGTGATATGGCAGAGTAAGAGAAAGGGTTTAGAGCACAGGTGTCAAACTCAAGGCCCGGGGGCCAGATACGGCCCACCACATCATTCTATGTGGCCCGCGAAGACAAATTGTGCATCAAATTCGTGTGTCATTACTAGAATTGCAAATTGTCTTCACTTTTAATAATAGCTTTTTTTAAAAATATTTGACCAGTTTTTACTCGTCTGATTTGAAAACGAGTTATTTGTCAGTTTGTTTTGTAGCTTTTACTGTAGTGTTAAGAGTAAAAGTGATCAAGTCATCACAAAGCGTAGCGTGTGGCACTGTTGCGCTATTTTCGGGAATGTCTGCTGTACGCGCACTTGCTCCTTTTTTTTCTGCTCCTCTTATTTATTTATTTATCGTTGTGTTATTTATTCATTATTTATTCAGCACGCTTTTGTTATACTTGTTTACTTGTTTACTTGTTTGTCTGTTGTGAGCCATGTCTTGTCACCGTGGGATAGGGGGGAACGAAATTTCGGTTTCTTTGTGTGTCTTTGGCATGTGGAGAAATTGACAATAAAGCTGACTTTGACTTTGAAAAAAAAAAAAAAAAAAAAAAAAATCACGAAAAAAATCTTATATAAGCCGCACCTGACTATAAGCCGCAGGGTCCAAAATTTTGGAAAAAAGTCGCGGCTTATAGTCCGGCAATTACGGTAAACTCTAATTTATTTTGAAAATAAGTGAAACAAATCAACGATTGGGTATTATTTATCTATATAAAAAAGCATAATTCAGTAATTTAAATGCCTATTTTAATTTACTAAAAACAAAATCTAAAAGTTTTAGTCCAAGTTTTCCTTGAAATTTGAATTACATTTTTTTAATGGAGTCATTGTTTTTAAAGGAGATGGGTTTTTTTTTTGTCCCAGAATTTAGGAATTCCTTCTTGATAAAATGACTTTCTTGTAAATACAGTACAAAGTATAACAACACAATGACTTTCCACTTGTTCCTCTTGTTCAAATCGCACTGTTTTGTGGAACCTCTTTATCTGATTCACATGCCAAGTATGGCTTTTGCTACCATGACAACCGGTGGTGGAGTTAGGACATGAGAAGAAGCGGGCCTACTCAGTGTTTCCAACAAAGCGACTTTGTTGCTATATTTAGCAACTTTTCCAACCTCATGAGTGACTTCTTGAAAATCAAAAAAAGTGATGAATGTGGGGACTTTTTGTGGTCTTATTGGAGATTTCGGGAGAGTGAGCAGGAGACGTTCACTGCTTTCTGTTCGGACTGCAGAAGTTACGTGCAGGAAAACCCTAATAGTAAACCCCTTTGGTTTAATGTAAAAAAGTAAGAAAGTGCTAGAATGTAAATTTTACGTTTGCGGATGGCATAAAGCATTCCTTTTTGTTAACAGTTGCTCTCTTCTCTCCAGCATCAAGTATCCTCTCATCACCATCAAAGAAAGGTCAAAAGGGCACCCTGGTGGGTTACTCACCTGAAGGGACTCCTTTGTACAACTTTATGGGTGATGCCTTGCAACACACTTCGCAGTCCCTGCCGCGCTTCATTAAAGATTCCTTGAAGCAAATCTTGGAGGAGTACGACTCCAGACAGATCTTCTACTTCCTGTGTCTTAATCTGGTATGTGCAATGCACTGGTATTGCTTCATGGGCCTTTAGATATTTTTGGTCTACTGCGTTATAATAAAATACAAATTAACAAACTTTTCATAAAACATTTTAAATTAAGCTTCCCAGAATTGGAACAAAACTGAAAAGTTTAATTATTTTATTGTCTTATTTATTTATTTATTTATTTATTTTAACACGCAAAAGGATAATGTCGATTTAAAATGGGAAATTGTAGTTTTGTTAAGAAAATCTGGTGTTTCATTTAAAGGCTCAAGATCAACTGTCACTGTTTTCACCGTTAGTCCATGTTAATTTCACCTCACAGCCTCTGCTGTCAAACGCCGTTTATGTGTTCCAGGCTTTCACCTTTGTTGAGCTCTTTTATGGTGTTTGGACTAACAGCCTGGGGCTGATCTCGGATGGCTTCCACATGTTGTTTGACTGCTCAGCTTTAGTCCTCGGGTTGTTTGCCGCCCTGATGACCCGATGGAAAGCCACCAGGATCTTCTCCTATGGGTAAAATTGAGGAGGAATGTGAAGACGCTTCACCAGGAGATATTGTAACGATAAACTTATAAACTCGGTTGTGTGATTACAATAAATATCTGGTGCTCTTCCCAGGTATGCCCGTGTTGAAATTCTTTCTGGGTTCATCAATGGATTGTTCCTGATGGTCATCGCTTTCTTTGTCTTCGTGGAGTCAGTCACCCGTTTAGTAGACCCACCCAACATAGATACGGACATGCTGACTGTGGGTGAAGTTCTTTTTTCTATTTCCTGTAAAAGCTTTTTCCTCATATATTTGTATATCCATGTCTTATTAACAATGTACGCACAAATCTGCACCAAAGCATCTTCACTTTCAAGTAGGTTTTTTTTCCGGCCATTAATAGCTGCCAGAATGCTTTTGTACAAATGTGTGAGTGTGCAGGGGAGTTGTCCAGTTTCTCCACTGTGTAAACATAAACCATGTCAAGAACATCAGGCCTGCCTAGACGCGGAGTCTGCAAATGTCAAACAAAATGTTAGTGTTACAGAGAAATGGGCATGCCATCCTAGAGGCTAATAGCTTGGCCTTTTATGGACATCGTTTTTGTAACATCACCTTCATTTGCCAAATGAATGTGAATTTAGTCATCTCTTCTTGGAGACAGCTCAATTTGAGGTGTTCCTATGTTTATTCTCATTCAATTCAACAGCCAATCAACATTCAGTCTAAATGTTTGTTTTTTTATCAATGACTGCAAAATAATTTAACGATTTAGGAACAGCATTGTTGTTGGTGCGTAACGATATTGGTATAATGATCAGCTTATCTTCCCTCTACTTGGTGTCTCCTATAGCCGGTGTCTGTTGGCGGCTTATTGGTCAACCTGGTAGGAATTTGCGCTTTCAGCCATGCTCATTCCCACGGTGGCAAAAGTTGCTCGGGGCATGATCACGGCCATTCACACCACGGCCACTCCCATGGTGACCACAGCCACGGAGGTCATGGCCACTCTCATGGCGGCCACGGACACGGAGGACACGGGCATTCCCACAGCTCAGGTGGCGGAGGCATGAATGCCAACATGAGAGGTGTGCTTGCTCGGCCGTCTTCATATTTTGGAAGGCCAGATGTAAACCCTCTGTCTTGTTTCACAGGTGTTTTCCTTCACGTCCTAGCTGATACGTTGGGCAGCGTTGGCGTAATCATTTCCACCATCCTCATTCGCCAGTTTGGCTGGTTGATCGCCGATCCCATTTGCTCTCTCTTCATCGCTACACTCATCTTCCTCAGTGTCATCCCTCTGCTTAAGGATTCTTGCGAGGTACTTCTGCTGAGAATTCCCCCAGAGCATGAGAAGGAACTGAACAATGCTCTGCACAAGGTGAGAAGACCATCACGGGAATCTAGTGAAACCTTGTCTAATGTGATTTTCCACAACCACCTACCAAGTAAAGAGGACCACCTAAAAACGTTATTTATTTATTTATTTATTTTTTTACTTCCTTTTTTAGGTGTTTAAATTTATTCAAACACCTAAACCAATTAAAACACACTTTAAAGTATTTATTAGCTTCGGTTCTCGCTCATTCTTTTGCGCAATTCTTCAAACAGGAGGCCTAGTGTGCATGTTTCAACCTCTTTTACTCCCATTTGAAATTCACCATAAAACTGTTACAGAATTAAAGAAAATTAAACATCCTATTTTTGAGCACCACTATATTCAGCCAAATCTTATAACCAAGTGTGTTAATACTAACCTATAATGTTAAATGGCAACTAAATTTGCAAACTGTTATACATGTATGTAAAAAAGGAATTTGAATATCTGCCGTATAAAAAGAGTATGAACTGTTAACTACGATATAGCATGGGTTCTCTCTATAGTAGTAATATTATGAATCAATGTCTCAGCCTTTTGGGGAAGAATCTCTTGACAGTGTTGCGGCTACAGCTTTAGACAACGTTGAGTATTGTCTACTATGTCTGAAGTCACGGACAGATGAAGTTGTGTGCTTCCGCCAGCTGATCCTCTTTACTTTCTTGGTTCTGTTTCCAGATTGAGAAGATTGAAGGGGTCTTGTCATACAGAGACCCTCATTTCTGGAGACATTCAGCCAACATGATTGCAGGGACCATCCACCTCCAGATAATGTCCGATGTGGTGGAGCAGCGCATTATACAGCAGGTCAATGCCAAATGCAACTTTTTTTTTGTTGATTTTTATGTGTCCCAACAACCCAACTATTTGTTGATTGGAGAGTAATTATGAAGTTAGGAATTACAATGACAGATTGCTGTAATTGGTCTGATTGTGTTCTGTCTTGCAGGTGACAGCCATTTTGAAAGATGCAGGAGTGAATAATCTGTCAGTGCAGGTGGAGAAGGACGCATATTTCCAGCACATGTCTGGGCTCAGCACCGGATTTCAGGATATTTTAGCTATGACACAACAAATGGAATCCATGAAACATCTGAACGATGGGACTTGTATCATGTAATGTCCATCTAACAATTAAAATTATATTCATTCCAATGTTTTTTCAATGAAAATGTACAGTGTGTGTTTTGAATAAATCAGAATATAGTCATTTTTATTTGTTTTTATCTGTACCTGAGCCTTTCAGGTTTTTTTTTTGACAACTTTCAGCCTTATTCTTAAATGTGTATGGTTCTATTGACTGCATAGTCTTTGGGACAAAGTATTTGCTCATAAATAGTTGTTTAAAAAACAAAAGACAAACTCATCCAAATCATACACTTCTTCGTTTTATTTGAACAATGGGCATTAATCTAATGCATATATAAGTGAAGAAAAATACAGCACTCTGTTGTTACAGTCTAAGAGTGTAAAATACAATGATGCTCTATGAAAAGAGACCTACATGAATGTGACAGAGTGTTTTGAGTGGGCAGTTAAAAAGCCTTTAGAGTCCCCTAAAATCTGGAAATGAGCCCCCCCCCCCAAAAAAAAAAAACATGCATTCGGCCTGACAGTGCTGTTTTCCTCTACTCAATCTCATTGGATGTCGCTACAGGGGCATTAGTCTCAGTTGCTGCAAAGAGGACAAAATAAAACATAAGGATGCTGCACCAGATGTTACTTCCTGTATTCTTTTTAGATACAAAAAAAAATCTTACATCAGTTTCAGCAAATACACTATGCAGCCCAAAAATATTTGCTTAAAATATATTTATGTTGCACTACACACTAGCTGCTGTGTCCAATTTCTATGTCCCATTCAGCATTTGATTGCCCTATTTAGTTATTCATCTCCATTCCTGCAAGACCTTTTTCCAATTGTATCTACTTTGAAGAAGTTTATTTCTTAACCTTCAAGTTTTATTGTTGCATTACCTGTAGATAGTAGTATCGAGACCAACTCAATACCAAGAACATAAAAATTAACTTGAAAAAATGTGATAAGGTTGAATAGTTAAAAAAGATTATTATTATTATTTTACCTGGAACTGTTACAAAGTACAACATGAGAAAAATATCCAATTGTTTTTTCTGCAACTATCTAAATTGTATGATTTTACAAATTCTTGCAAAAGAATCCTTTAAAGCATTTTGAAATAAATTGTAGTAATGCCCCATCCACTAAAAAATTCTGAAGACAACAACGTCTCTGTAATACTTCCCATGAAGACTCTGACATTTTTTGCGTCATTTAAAAATATATAAAAAATATGTTTACCTGGACAAGGCCCACCCTCCAGTACAATATCATCAATGGCGATATCACTCCTGACGGATGAACCTCTGGTTGCCTCAAACACAATCTGGGACCGTTGAGAAAAAGAAAAGCTATTAATATGTTCTATGTAGAGTCTGTCAGCCAGGCCGTTGTAGGTGAATTGAGACATTGTTTTTTGACGATTGATGTTGACATTTTACGTTTAATCCAAATGACTTCTGTTCTAAATTTTAAGCACGCGGATTGTGGAGTTTTAATATTGGATGGTGTGTGAAAATCAAATAAAAAACAAACAAAACAAATATAAATAAATAAATACATAAATAAATAAGGCTTTAATATTAAATCAAGCTGCATTTTTTTCGCCTTGCCTGATGTTGCCTGTCACTCTGGTACTCCACTGTGGCCCTCAACCAGGCAATGCTCTGCTCGCTGCTTCGTTGCCAGAGCAAAATATCTCCTCCGTCTTTTTGGAGGCGGACACTGAGCTCGCCTGTGCTCGAGCCGTACATGTGGTAGTAGAAGCACAGACACTGAGGTCCCCTCGAGGCCCTCAGCGGGCGGGACAGCAGGCGAACTGTCTCGCCGGGCAGCATGGGAGATGCTTCCATGTACAGGTAGTATCCTGTCAACCAAATATCATCATTGCTTGTACTGTCTGTAAAGTTTACATAATTGACTTTTGAGTGTTTTCAGATTTTCCCGGGATTTATTTTCACCATTGCCACCAGTCCCCCCCCCAAAAAAAAACATACGAACAGACACTTTTTGGGGGGTATGCCAAAAAAAAAGGTTTTGAGGACCCCTTGATATATCCTGTATTTTTCAGGCAAAATACAATGAACAGATGAGAAGATAGTTTCTCACCAAGTCCACTTGTGTGATCGCCTCTGGGTCCAGTGTACGAGGTTGGGGTGGGTCCCCTCCTCCACTCCCAGTCAGCAGCATCACTCTCCTTGTCTTGAGTGTAACCACAAAGGCCTGCTGTAAAGTCACAGCATCCTGGAAGGGATGAGGACATTCCTACAGCAAAAAGACACAAAAAATCAAATTTTTATTTTTTATTTTTTTTAATTTCTGAGTTACATAACGGGAACATATTGATTTGCTTAAAAAAAATCTCTGGACTCAATATTACCTGTCGCCAACTCACAGTCTCCTAGACTCATGGTGATGTCATCAAGAGCCACGGAGCCACAGTCCCACAGACTCCTGCAGGTGCTGACAAAAACAACCTGAACAGCAAAGGTGATTTTTTAGCCTTCGTCCTTGCATCACTGCCTTTTAATGAAGAAAACCAGTGACAAAGGACAGACTTGGCAGAATCACCGGAAACAAATCCAACTGTGGAGACGACTTTTTTTAAAAACATATTTTCTATACAGTCATCTATATTATTGTTGGTTCTGACTCTTTTTTTTTTTTCCGCACTACTTCACGAAACAACATTTTCACTTCCTCTCCTGACCTTGGCAGGCTGTGATGTCTGGAAGGTCACGTCTGCTGCTATCCAGATCCCTCTGGACTTCTCCCCTTGAGTCCAGATCTTCTCCTGGCTGCTGCCCTGTTGCAGATATACGGCAAGCGCTTGGTCCGTCTGGTTGAACCCTGCAGTTTTTCTTAGACGGTGAGTCACTTGAATATACTATGCATTATTCGAGATGCCAAAAAGTCAACTTAATGTCACTCACCCCTCAAAGAGAAGTAAAATCGTAGGCAGTACTTCATGTTTGCAGCCAGTGTCGGGCTGACTAAGCGACTCATGTAGCTGGACTGTGTGCTCAGCTGAGAGTGAGCCAACAAGAAAGTCCCTGAAAGAAAAGAGACAGTATTTTGTTGTTTTGTGGGAACACAATTGCATTTTAGTTTCAAAGTGCGATCACCTGATTTTAAGAATGAGAACATTATCGTGTTTTCTGCAAATATTGCACGTTTGATTTATTGTTGAATTGCATGTTTGTTGTCCTTAACTGCATATCAACCTATGCCACTGGAAAGAAAGACATCTCAGTCTCATCTTCTAAGGTCACAATGTTTCAATCGAAAGTAAACAAAACATGGCCGACTACCTAAATTATTATTCAGATTTTTACACTTGGAAATCTAGTAGATATGCTGACAGTAAAGACTTTATATTGTTGCCAAATCTAAAATATATTTGATGATTCAATGCAGAAGATGTGATAAATGCTAATATGTACCGTATTTTCCGGACTATAAGTCGCTTCGGAGTATAAGTCGCACCAGCCATAAAATGCCCCAAAAAGTGAAAAAAAACATATATAAGTCGCTCCGGAGTATAAGTCGCATTTTGGGGGCAATTTATTCGACAAAATCCCACACCAAAAACAGTCATGAACGAGCAACAACAGGCTAAACGATAGCAACAACAGGCTAAACGATAGGTATGCTAACGTGACAAACACAAACAAAGAGCTGAGAACGGGCCTGACGTAACATATAGAGTGATTAAGGACAACTATTACATGAATAACATGTTTATAAAACCATCAGTGTCACTCCAATTCATTAAATAGCAACAACAGGCTAAACGATAGGTATGCTAACGTGACAAACTCAAACAAAGAGCTGAGAACGGGCCTGACGTAACATATAGAGTGATTAAGGACAACTATTACATGAATAACATGTTTATAAAACCATCGGTGTCACTCCAATTCATTAAATAGCAACAACAGGCTAAACGATAGGTATGCTAACATGACAAACACAAACAAAGAGCTGAGAACGGGCCTGACGTAACATATAGAGTGATTAAGGACAACTATTACATGAATAACATGTTTATAAAACCATCAGTGTCACTCCAATTCATTAAATCCATCGATCGTTCTTTGTCAACAATGGGTGCGCACGGCTGAGGGCGCTTGCGCTTCAAAATATTCCACAGGCTCATATAACGATAGATAAACTATATTTTAAATAACTATAATACAAGCCAATAATATTATCAAACCATCCGTGCACTTTAATTCCATTAAATCCATCGATCAAATTCCTCGTCCTTTGTCAACATCGCCGCGCGTGCGCCCTGACGTCAGCCTCGTCTTTATTCCACAGATCTACTATATAACTATATTGTAGCGTTAACAAAGTACAAGGATAGACGTAGGTTTGGTAAACGGCTCTTTATTAAACAAAACAAACTTCCAAGCGTGTGGCGGCGTGGACTTCCAGACAGACCGGGCGTGCGTAATGGCCATGTCCGAGCCCCACGCACCGTTCGCGGACAGCCACTCGGCCGAGCGTCGGCCCCCGACTCAGTAGAGACCGGGCGTGCGTAAAAGCCATAATAGTTTTTCAAACCTTCTATGTCACTCCAAATCCTTAATTCCTTCAAACTCGTTGTCCTCCGTGTCACTTAGAAATGGTCACCGCTAATGATGGTAGTCCTTGTGTGGGCACGTTTGTATGTAAACAACCGGCGCGCCGCGCTACTGACGTCACTTGAAATAGTAATCCATTGGTACATCACGGTTCTCCAAACTTTCTTTCTGCTGCTCGATTACTGTTTTCAGCTGCATATTTTACAACTTGAAGTTTGTAACCTGCAAAATATGAGTTTCTTTTTGGTGCCATTTTTCTTAAGCCCACCCAGTTGATGAGTCACGGCCAACGGTAAAATTTAGAGCGCCCTCATCCAGTTTCGTCTGAAAATATAATTTTTTTTGGTTGTTTTATCAAAGTCAAAGTCTGCTTTATCGTCGATATATTTTTTTATATACTAAGACACACAAAGAGATTGAAATTACATTTCCACTATCCCTCGGTGAGATAGTACACATATGCATACAAGCATCACAAAAAAAAACCAAGAAGGCACTAACAATGAATAAATAAGAGTATTGAATAAATGATAAATAAACAAATAATAATAAATAATAATAATAAATATAAGAGGAGCAAAAATGGAGCAAGTGTACATACAGCAGACAGTGGACTTGGATATGGTGCTTTAAAGTGTTAATTGCTTTATTTGACGTTTTCTCTATTTTTTATGTTTTGAATATGTTCAAGATAAAGAAATAAAAGCATGTGAAGTGATCAACTATACTAAAAATAACATGGGAAGTGGTCAACTATACTTGTAAGTGATGTCTTAATGATCAAGTAAAAATTTGTGAAAAAAAACATATATAAGTCGCTCCTGAGTATAAGTCGCCCCCCCACCCAAACTATGAAAAAAACCGCGACTTATAGTCCGGAAATTACGGTACTTACATACAATGGATAGACAGATAGGCAGACAATGTGAAAAAAATACTGAGCTCAAGTTATGTAATGTTTTCGATTTGGCCATATTATTTTAGCGCAGACCTCTGCAAAGGTAGAACAATCCCGAATTGGACTAAGACTACAGTAAATACGTTCCACCTTAGTTCACTCTCCATACTTGGATTTTGCCCTAACTCTGAAATTCCCTTTCGGTGATTCATTCCATTCACTGAAATATATATTTAGAAATAATCCCAACATATGGCATCAGAAAAATGCACTGCAGTTCACTATGACATGGCATAATTTTACTGTCACATTTATTGTTTTTCATTTTATTCTTTTATATTTAAGTCTGGGGTGGCTCGGTGGAGCACTGGGTAGCACGTCCGCCTCACAGTTAGGAGGGTGCGGGTTCGATTCCACCTCCAGCCCTCCCTGTGCGGAGTTTGCATGCTCTCCCCGGGCCCGCGTGGGTTTTCCCCGGGCACTCCGGTTTCCTCCCACATTCCAAAAACATGCTTGGTAGGCCGATTGAAAACTCCAAATTGTCCCTAGGTGTGAGTGTGAGTGCGATTGGTTGTCTGTCTCTGTGTGCCCTGCGATTGGCTGCCAACCAGTTCAGGGTGTCCCCCGCCTACTGCCCGATGACGGCTGGGATAGGCTCCAGCACGCCCGCGACCCCCGTGGGGACTAAGCGATTCAGAAAATGGATGGATGGATGGATGGATGGATGGATGGATGGATGGATGGATGGATGGATGGATGGATGGATGGATGGATGGATGGATGGATGGATGGATATTTAAGTCCTAAAAGTCTTTTTTAAGAAAAATAGTAACTAATTTGGTTCACTACAGCCATCTGCATACTGTAGGTTAGTAATGGAAAATATGGTGGAAGTCAAAAAGCAGCCATTGACTTCTCCTGCAACTGCTTCATAACGCAAAAAAAAAAAAAAAAAAAAAATCAGATGTCAAAACAATGGAATGCTGGGACAAATAAGATTTGGAATGTACTTATCTTACCTGCTCCGGTTGTGTGGTCACCGTTCCTAAATATATTTGGTTTTACAGATACTCTCCTCCACAAAGATCCTAGTCCCTGGTCATGCGTGTACTGGCACATATCTGACTCAAAGTCACAGTTGGCAATGGAGGGGTCAAAAATCGGCTCTGTGAAGTAAATAAAAAAAAAAAAGCATGGCTTGTAGATAGAGAGTCAGCAGTACGCTGTGTTCATGCAGCCCTCCGTACAATAGATGATGGAGTCTTACTTTTTTAGTCGTCGATGAATGTGGATGGTTAAAATGATAAAATATTCTTGCATAAAAGTAATATAAATACAACAAATTAAGAAAAAAATCCACACAACCATGTGTAAACATTTAAATCAGATACATTAAAAGATTGAATTTGATTTAAAGCCAACTGTTCTGAGTCATTAAAAGGTAGCAATAATATTTTGTGGTTCACCTGTGTCTGAGCTGCAGAATTCTGGTGAAAATGAAATGTCATCAATGGCAACATGGCCACCTCTTGGGCTATTGAAGGCCACCTCAAAAACCACCTGAAGGGTACAACATGCATGCATGCAGAGTTAAGAAGCTTTTTCTTTTCAGGTTTAGAGACCTCGTCCAAATCTTTATAATTCAGTATTGTATTTTCTTTTAGTTTTAAGGGTTTATTAGAACATTTTTAAAAGTGAAGAAAATTTGTATTTTGGGGATTTTAGCAAGAAAAATGTCATCAATGCTCAAAATTTGCTTTTGTGGGCCTTCATAAAATCGTGTGATGGCCAGATCTGGCCCTCGGTCCTTGAGTTTGATACCTGACTTTGGATGAAAGGCAAACTTCACCCTGGTCACCTGTTAATGAGACTGGAAAAAAAAGTTTATCCTGACCTGCACAGGGTACGGAGCTTTCATGTCAACCTGCGCAGGTGTCCATTCACCATATGTCCCACTCCAGTCACTTGAGGTCTCTGACTCAGCCCTCCACAGCTCCTGGTACTGACCCAGTTGATCGCGGGTGTAAACAGAGAAGAGGTTCCCTCCCTCGTCACTGCGCTGATAGTGAAACGTCAGGCAGCCAGACATGGGCACCATTGTCATGGGCGACACCAGTTTGGCCACCTCTTTGAAGGTTTTGGAGTAGATGGAGTCCACATACATAAAGTGACCTAGGAACCAATTTTTCATGCTATTTTCAGTAAATGTGTCAAGTACCAAAGCCGAAAAACAAACCACATAGATTATGAATTAGAACCCCTTTTAAATTAGGCAACGGCTAACTATTGCGTCATGGATCTGTTTTATGTTTTGTTCTCTGATCCAAATTGGAGGTGACATTCAGTATCAACAACAGGAGAGGCTTGAAGTAAATTTAGTGTACACAGACCAGAGCTCCATGTGGAATAGTATATTAATGGTGACCTCTACATGTGTGCTGATGTTTCTGAAGAGCTTTGACACTACAGATTACTACTTTAAAAAAAAAACTTTACTCATTCTGCTTTTTTCCCCTCTTCCATTACCAGTTCCATGCTTTGTTTCATTTGCAGATTAAAAAAAAAAAACTCGAGTACATTTCCTGTTGCTCTTAATACAACATCTTCGGATGACAGAATTTACTTCAGAACTAACAGATGTTGGCCAAAAAGAAAATCAAATCATGTGACTCATGTTTTAAAACGCTTTAAATGGGCTGCCAGGCCTTGGAAAACTCCATTTACTGTGCAGAATTTGAGCTAAATAACCCTGAAAGGTAAACTCTAACATCATTTCTTAAACAATCCCAACAAATGTAGTTCATTAAATCAATATGTAACAGTTTCACAATGATTTTCATGTTGCACTCGGTTTTACCTTTGTTTTGTTTTTTTTTTTTATAAAAAGATACACTCTACTCTCATTGCCCTATGACCACTGGCAGGGTTAGAGGGGTGCATTGCTGTGGATCCAGTAGACAGAAATACCATTGAGCTAAATTGCATTACATATTGTATAGCAACTCTATAACAAATGACTTTTGTTGTTTGTGTGTGTGTGTGTGTGTGTGTGTGTGTGTGTGTGTGTGTGTGTGTGTGTGTGTGCGTGTGTGTGTGTGTGTGTGTGTGCGTGCGTGCGTGCGTGTGTGTGTGTGTGTGTGTGTGTGTGTGTGTGTGTGTGTGTGTGTGTGTGTGTGTGTGTGTGTGTGGTAGTTTTGACATTGCCATTGGAAAAATTACTCCAGACAGTAAGAGAGAGCACATTTTTCCCAATATGCAGCCAACACTTCTTGTTGGTGCGCCATCAAGTTTTCCATTTAAAGAACTTTGGTCCCACTCAATAATAAAAACTGGGACCACTGACCAAAGTTCAGATGGTCCCATAAATAAGACAGTGAGAGTGTTTATTCCAAAACCAGTTACATAAGTGGTATGTAAAGAGCAAATCATAAAAGCACTAAAACAGTTATTGTCAAAATACTTCTGGAATAAACTGCAGTAGTACACATTTTTATGTTTAAAGCCCTAATTTCTTACTGACCTGTCTTGTTGTTGTGTGTGTGGTCATCTGGCAGGTTGTTTTGAAGCAGCTGGCTTCCACCACCACCACCAACACCAGCACCCACAAACCAGTTCACATTCGCGTTCCACTGGTTATTGTACCCGCAAAGGTGAGACTCCTCGAAGTCACAATCTACATGCAAAATAGTGAGAGGAGAGAGAATTTGTGACTCTGTGTTTGTGTATGTCTTGGCTGAATCTGTTATAAAAATTCAAACTCTTTTTCCGATATTTCTCTACAACTTCGCTGATGACTAGAGGACCACATTAAAGTTTCACATGTGATCCACCCAAAAGTATTGTAAATAAACACCAGCTGAGTGCTGAGCAAAACCATATGGAGAGAAACACATGACACCTGTCATGGTGATTATGGTTGAGGTCGGAAAGAAAGTGTGTTGGTCAGGTCATGTGTGCAGCGAATTACTTAAATAAAACCTCAGATATAGTTTGATTGTTGTACTGAATACATGTTTTGTGAGTGAAGGAGTGACTTCACTGACCCAGGCAGTATCCGGGACTTATGTGGATTTCAAAAATGGCCACGCTGCTCCCAGCTGTCTGCCCAGGTATCCCCTCGATGACGACCTAATAGACAACACATGTCAAGTAACAGTAAACGTGGGATAAGGGGATGATATATGGGGTGGTTCAAAGGTCACATATCATAAATGCATACTATATACTGCCAGACAATCGCAGGGCACACAGTGACGAACAATAAAAAATACATGGACATATTTTGTCAATATGGCATTTTTGTCATGCATAGGAGTTGGCTGTGTATGGTCCAATTTTTCCCCCCCAGTAGTGCTGACGAAATATTGTGGCCCTCTCCATTGTTTAGGTTGCCCTCCTCTATCTTATGTCAGGGTGCAATGTAATTTCTTAAAAGTCTGTAAAATACAAGTTTGAATATCTGTCTCTCACATTGAACAACGCTAACTATCATTCATTCACGACACTCTTGGAAATAAAAATAATAAATAATTCCACTCGACTCCTGTCGTATTTCTCCCCCCTCAGGTCTGGCCTGAAATATGTTTATGTGCTTAGGGTGTATGGTGCAGATGTGGCTAACCCTTGTGAAGGTCATGACCTTGTCAGAGTCAGAGCCACCTCTGCATATAACGTAAACATGTGCTCGACTGTTCCCACACAATGTTTAGTTTATTTTGCCACACTCTTTGCATTAAGGCCTGAATGTGAATTGTTGACTTGTATTTTTTTTTGGGGTGGGTGGGGTGGGGGGGTGGTGGTTGACTTTGGTCATGCACTTTTTTTGCCTACGTTGTTTTTGCAGTATCAATATAAAATACATGTAAAAAAATATAAATATATACCATATAATAATATAAAATATATATTTTACCCGAGCAGTCTCGGTGCTGTTGGACAGGTCCATGCTTGCAATGACCCAGCTGTCTGACGGCATTTGGCTGTTCCACATTGGCCTGTCAAAGCTCCGTCCCTCTGTGCGCTGCAAGACTTGCAGGCTTCCTGCGCCGCTAATCTGGTAGACCAACCTCAGGCAGCTCCATTCGCTCTGCTCCAAAACTGGACTCAACAAGACTCCCGTGCTATCTGCACGTAAGTCGTGCTCATCGTTCAAAGCAGCATCCACGGCGATGAAACGGCCTGCAATGTAGGAGAAAGTTGACATATGAAAAGAGTGAAGTTGTTTTTTCTGAATAAATCACATCGCGTAAATAGAAATTTAAGATCGACACTCTGGCCAAGGTTGTAAAATCTACGCCATTGACATATTTTTTTACTGTCACCCTGAAAAAATGATCCCATATGGACAGATGGCTTGGATGTTTACTATTCACTTCTTAAATGACTGAAATTATTGGTCTATGTGTGGCCTGCGATTGGCTAGTGACTAGCGTGTACCCCTTATGTCACCAGAAGTTAGCTGGGGTAGGCTCTATCATGCCCGCTCATGAGGATGAGCGATTCAAACAATGTTGGATGGATGGATGGATGGATGGAGGATGTCTCTGTAGAATAAATGATCTATTCATTCATCAGCAAGCTTTGATCGCTTAAAATAAACACAGACGTCACAATGTCATTGTTCCCAGCTCTCTTAAACTGCAGATTCGACCCAGTTAGAATGCCTAAATGTGCTCTAGCACAGAGTCCAGATGAGTCAATGGAGACCAGATGTGCTTCCCTTCACCAGCTCTACAACTGTGAGCCATTTTCATTGACAAATAAAACAATCAGCATCTTTGCAGCATTTTTTGATTTGGTGCAAACTTCTATAAGTGATAGGAGTGCAGATGAGGATGTATTTATAAAACAGCCCAATTACCATCTTTGTGCAGGATCCAGCTACTAAAGTCTCCATCTGACATGTAACTGCAGGTGTCGGCCTCGAAGTTGCAAGATCCCGGCAACAACTGCTTGTGGGCTTGGATGGCGGCTTCGGAGGAGAGGGGAGCAAAGTGAGAAAACAGAGTGAACGACGGCAAGTATGAATCACAGAAATTGGCAGTCAACAAAAACAGATCTTCGTGCACCAGCACTGGCACCATCACTGAAAAGTACTTACCAGCAAGAGCCAAAAGATAGAAAGGAATCATTGCAATCTTCATTGGGCTAAATTTCTGCTAAGATATGAAAAACAAACAAAAAACAAAGGAGAAAAAAGTTTCCCTTTAAGTTTTGCAGTCTGAGTGTCTCTCCAGCTCACAGACTGGCAGCACACTGATGACTGTCCTGAATGTGGAAGTGTGTGTGTGTGTGTGGAAAGCAGAGCCGAGTAAAGAGGAGGGGAGAGAGAGAGAGAGAGAGAGAGAGAGAGAGAGAGAGAGAGCGAGAGAGAGAGAGAGAGAGAGAGAGAGAGAGAGAGAGAGAGACGGTATAAGGAGTGAATGGGTGGAAACAAATAATTGAAGATGGTAGGAAAGTGTGAATGGTGAAATGGTGAGGATGGTAAAAGAAAGGAAAAAGTGCAGATTAGGCCAATAAGATTTATTAATGTGAATTGAACATGTAGCCTATATAGGGCTTCCAAAATTGCAATTGAAGTTTTCAAAATAGAAATGAAATATGGGCGAAAGTGGTTTAGAAGCAAATTTTAAACAAACCCAGAAGTGGAGAAAAGGTCAAATTTGACTTCTGTAGCTTGCATTAGATATTTTGTGAGGGTTTTTCTTGCCCCTCAAGGAAAAGTCTATTCCGCAGCTGGCAGTACATCCTTTCATTAATTTTCAAAAGTGCTTGGAATCATGGACGACCTTATTCTGGAATAGTTGCCTGTCAATAGCAGAGCACACAGCACTGCATACAACCAAAACTCATTTTTAACCTTTTCAGAGGATCTCTAATCAACAATGTGATTAAGAGGCTTTCTTCTTCAACATAAGGTTGGGGCTCCAATAGAGAGCGAATGGTCACAGAATTTATTTTGGATTTAGATAATAAATTTAGTTTAAGCAGACTGAATCCTTTCGATTTGATGATGCTTGGAGTTGACTTAGTAGGCTTGACCTAAATCATCTCATGTTGCCATAGGCCTCGACTAAAGGGGATTACCCGAGATGCAACAAGCTTCTCTCTCAACATCATCTGTTGACATTTATATCCAATTTATAAAACTTGTCACTTTGTCTGCACTCCAGCCCCAAAGTAGTCGGTCCTTATTCATAAATAATGGTAGCCACAATATTGCATTTATCACTGTACTCAGATTTACCCACTTTAGTTTTGAAAACAGCTATGTTTACAGTGTATTTCGATTGATATTTTTAAACAAAAAAATGCTTAAAATAAAAAAAAAAAAAAAAAAAAAAAGTATATTAATGTCCATTCATAATTTTTCCCTGGAAAAACACACGACAAAATTTGGCATCAGTTTTTGCCATTAATCATGTACTCGGTCTTATTTCTCATGTAGTTTCCTGGTTGACTCCCAAGCTCACTAAATTATCATTATCCTAATTTGAATTCATAGATTTAGAGGTGACTCATCCACCAGTCGTGTCGAAAAGGTCTGACGGGTCCTTTTTTTGGGGGGAAATGCAACTCATCCCTGTGCTGAAGGCAAATGACTCACACACATCTTTCAATTATAATTGCAAAAATGTTGGGATTGAGTGTTTCAGAAGAGTTTCATTCTTCTTTTAGTCAAAAGAGCGCATTTGAAAATACCTGCTCTGTCTTTGTTGAAACCCCAACAAAACATCCATCATTTTATTGATTCAATGTTTTTCTTGAAAGCACAATGCCAAGAAATGTTCAAACAGTCAAGATGTGTCATTTTCACCACATAAGAGATTCATGTTTGCATGATGACACAGCAATGGCATGTTCAAAAACGGAGATTTACGGCAGAGAGTGTAGAGGTCCACTCCCTGAGGAGCCTCCACCCTTTCTCTGGGAACACCCAGCTAAACTCTATTTCTCTAAACAAATGAAAAATCATACACATGAGGCTTATCAAGTTACATAATTTGATCAATATGATACACTAAACCTTCTTTGAGGGAACTTCTGTGGGGGAATCTTTCTTTGCACATTTAGTACTTAATCTATATCTATTTGTCATACTCCGGTGATAATTTACAAGTTGGTGTTCATCATGCTCGTGAAGTGTGATTATAGATTTATTGCATTTGATGGTTTATACACACAGACATAAAGTACTGTGTATGCATCAATGCCTTGTTCAGCAGTTTGGCTTGATGCTGCAATATGTCAGCAGATTCAAAGTATCGGATATGACGAATCTGCTTTATAAATTAACGCAAGAACGAACTCTATAAAGTAACTATAAAGTTTGCAAAGGTGATGCCTTCTGTTAATGTACATATAACATATCTGGGAAACAGATGAGCCTTGAAAACGTGATTTTTAATCAAATAATTATAAATGTTTATTCCTCATACATTAAGAATATAGAACCAAAGGTGTGTATTTTTCTAATAATTCCACGAGTGGCAAAAAAAGATTACTTCGCACAAAATACATTCAGTTTTTTTTTTCCACATTTGACAGTCGTAGCAAGAAGATACTCGTGAGAATGTCTCTATTTCAGCTGTTGCAGATTTGATGACATCACCAGTTAGTCATTAGTAGCTCTTAGCTAGTATAAACAAACTCCGTGTCTAGAATTTTTTTTTTTAAAGGCAACAAAGATTTCGTTTTGACATATTTAAACTATAAACTAGTCCTAGTTAATTGGACTTCCTCCAACATTGTGGAAGAAATGTCTTCTTACACGTTAACATGCATTAGATTGATCACGTTAAAAACAGCTATACTGATTGTATACTCATTATCTAATCAGCCTGTTTGAAATGTTTGCTGTTGCTTTAAATGGAGGCCATAGGTTTTCTGCATGAGAAGAGATAGGGAAAAAAAACAACTGCAATGGGCCAATGAAACATTGATGTGCTTAATGGGTTCATTCGGCATGACAAATTACTAACGACACTTCTATGTGTATTGTACAGTATAGTATAGCCGAATCTGAAAGAGTAAAGTATAAGTCATTATTAATGGATTCTCACAAAACTGTTAGCAGAGTCATAACATTAGAAGTAGCCAACAGTACTTCAAATTCCATGAAGTCACAGCAAAAAATAAAAATAACAATGAGACAATTAACACCAACAGTTATGTCACAGGAATGGTTTTGTGTGCATTTTGTTCATGCACAAATGCAGTGTTGGCACTAAAATACTGCCAACTCTTTGCACTCCGTCCTTGTCTTCTGCAGCTGTTGTCACGGTAACAGGAAGGCTGTAGCTGACTACTTTCTGTATTACAGAGGTGGTGCAGGCATTATTGATCTACTCCATGAGATCCTGGGGTGACAATAAAATATGGATTAGCATGTCAGGAGAGAACACCGCCCACCATATTTCCCAATGGTGGTTTGTAAAACATCTGCCTTACAGATGAGAAGTCTCGAACTTGAATCTTGAATCTGGCCCGATTGTGTGGAGTTTGCATTTTCTCAGTGGGAGTTTGCAAGACCCCTGAAATACACTCTAATGTAATTCCTCTAATAATGCTTCGAAACATGCAAATCTACGAGTGGCAAACAGCAAATATGCATGGGGCGACTGTAGTTTTAAGTTGGAATAATCATAACAGCAAATAAGCGTAACTAGGCTGTGTATCAATAAATGCATTATTATTATTATTATTATTATTATTATTAGCCACACCCCTCAATGTTTCAACCTAAAGGAATATGCCATATTTGATAGAAAGGAATATAAATGAAATATTTATTGGTTGTCCCTCGCTGACATGCTCTGCTCCCACTAATTACATGGGTGCAGGGGAGGAGTCAGTTAGGCTAAATTTAGACTCAACTCGGTCACTATCCATCCATCCATCCATTTTCTGAACCGCTTAGTCCCCACGGGGGTCGCGGGCGTGCTGGAGCCTATCCCAGCTGTCATCGGGCAGTAGGCGGGGGACACCCTGAACCGGTTGCCAGCCAATTGCAGGGCACACAGAGACAAACAACCATTCGCACTCGCACTCACACCTAGGGACAATTTGGAGTGATCAATCGGCCTACCAAGCATGTTTTTGGGATGTGGGAGGAAACCGGAGTGCCCGGAGAAAACCCACGCGGGCTCGGGGAGAACATGCAAACTCCGCACAGGGAGGGCCGGAGGTGGAATCGAACCCGCACCCTCCTAACTGTGAGGCGGACGTGCTACCCAGTGCTCCGCCGAGCCGCCCTCGGTCACTATATTTAGCAAATTTTTCAACCCTTCAAATGGTCAGCAACTTCAATGCTCGCCAAAAAAATAGACGTTACAATCACTTAGGCATTGATATCATGATGTCATTTTCAGTCGATAGCGATAGCCTTGAGTTTGACACGTGGTATAGAAGATTTTGTCAAGACATTTTTTTTTACTTTACTTCCCTTTAAGTATTAGTTTACTTTTTCACAAGAGACTTTTTACACAGGTACCAGTGCTTCTATAACCACGGAGTCGGACTTAATTTCAAGTAAAGATACTTTTACCACAGATAGCAGTTGTGGCACCCATGCAGTAAGGCCAATTTAGCGGAAAAGGTTATAGCGCCCCCCGTGTCAGCCAGTGTTGAAATTGAGGACTGTGTTTACCTGACACAGTACTAGATCATTATCACACTGTAGCCACCATTGATGATGATGATGATAATGATGAAACTTTTTTGAGTCTTTTTTGTGATCACGGTTCATTTAAATAAACCGACACGAGGATGATGTTGAGGAGGATGATGATGATGACAACGAAGCCCGCCTCTTGCCCAGCCTCTTCTGGCTGCAACAAAGCGTGCCAGCATCCGCAGCGCTTGTAAAGGGCGCTTTGTGCATCCCTAATCCGTTGTGATGTCACAGCGCAGGAGGAGGGGCTTCGCTCTCTGCTTTAGCCCGACAACTTGTCGTCGTCTGGAGGGGCGAACCGAACCGCAGCAAGCCGACCGAGCGAGCTGGCACCGGGGGGAGGAGGTGGCAACGATGCATCCGGCCTCTCCTCCACTGAAACGCAGGTAACACGATGGCCGACTGTGTGTTTTGTGTTACGTGTTTGTATAAGGCCTTGTTTTTACGACACCTGCCCGGATGCAAGCGTCTGGAGGCGCATCAAGACAGGTGACAGATTGCTCCTCTATTACATAACATTTCACCGAGATAAATGGTGGTTGATCCATCGGGAAAGATCACGTCATGCTATTTTACACAGTGCGTGCATTTCATTACACAATATTATGTTTGGGAGACGCTGTCTGTCTCTCTTTTTTTTTAATACCCAGCTGCTCCTTCATTCCCATCGTGCTGCCAGATAAATGGCTTAGTTGAGCGCTGCTAACGTAAGAGAATCCTCAATGCAGTCGGAAGGGATTGAAGCATTCGACAGTTGGACATCCATTCCGTGTGTTTCATGGATTTTGGAGATATGTAGTTGTTATTATGCAAACACGGTGCAAGAAACATGACTGTGTGTGTGTGTGTATGTCTATGACAGAGAGAATACAGGGAGGAGGAGAAATGATGCATCAATTATTAAAAGGTAAAAAAATCCTCATGAGTGATAACAGAGCAAATCAAATTATTTTTTACTGGATATACCATTTATATCTATCTATCTATCTATCTATCTATCTATCTATCTATCTATCTATCTATCTATCTATCTATCTATCTATCTATCTATCTATCTATACACATGTACACATATACACATATACACATATACACATGTACACATACATGGGTGGCACAGTGCACTCATAGGTTTGGAATTTTGTCCCGGAGTTCTGAAGTTTGAGATGCAAATCTCTTGCGGTGTGGTTTACCGACTGTTTTCATGTTATCTCCAAGGACTTTTTTTTCACGATGACATATATATATATATATATATATATATATATATATATATATATATATATATATATATATAGGCGGCTCGGTGGCGAACTGGGTAGCACGTCCGCCTCACAGTTAGGAGGGTGCGGGTTCGATTCCACCTCCGGCCCTCCCTGTGTGGAGTTTGCATGTTCTCCCCGGGCCCGCATGGGTTTTCTCCGGGCACTCCGGTTTCCTCCCACATCCCAAAAACATGCTTGGTAGGCCGATTGAGCACTCCAAATTGTCCCTAGGTGTGAGTGCGAGTGCGGATGGTTGTTTGTCTCTGTGTGCCCTGCGATTGGCTGGCAACCGGTTCAGGGTGTCCCCCGCCTACTGCCTGTTGACAGCTGGGATAGGCTCCAGCACGCCCGCGACCCCCGTGGGGACGAAGCGGTTCAGAAAATGGATGGATGGATGGATATATATATATATATATATATATATATATATATATATATATATATATATATATATATATATATATATATATATATATATATATATATAGTTCCATGTGCGATCATTTGGACTTCCGAAAATTACGTCAGCCTAGTTCCATGTGCGATCATTTGGACTTCCGAAAATTACGTCAGCCATATATATATATATATATATATATATATATATATATATATATATATATATATATATATAGATAGATAGATAGATAGATAGATAGATAGATAGATAGATAGATAGATAGATAGATAGATAGATAGATAGATACTATATGTAATTAAAAAAAATTTTAGTGGGTAGATCTTTGTGACTTGGTCATTTCAAAAGTAGCTTGCGAGCTGAAAATGTTTGGGCGCCCTTGCGCTAAAGTGTTCCTTTTGCTAACCTTAATTGAGGTGTCTGCAATTATTTAGACGTTGTGCTTTTGTGACCTGGATAGATTTGTGGCTGTGCTCTTGGGGTAATTTCTGTAGGCTGGCAACTCCTGGAAAGGTTCACCACTATTCCTACCATTTGAAAATACAATTACAAGGAGTTAAACAGGTGATGGGTTTCAATTTCAGCCTTTTCTCCAGTGTCACTTACAACAAATTCACTTCACATTGTCTTTGTTTGACAAAAGCTAATTTTACTGAAGAGATTTCACATTCCTGTAACTGTTTTTTCTTGTTGTTGAGGGGAGTATATGCCCAAGTAGCACGTGCGCTGTTGACAGTGGGTGTTTATCAGGAGTGGATTAGTGAGTTAATGGGTTAGCAAATCCCCAACCCTGCAGCTTTCACTGCACCCTGACAGATGGAAGTGTAGCACTGCTCAAGGCCCAGCAGATCTACCGCTGCTCTGCTGGGCCATCTGCGGCTGGGGCAAGAACTCCTTACTGAGCCTCTCTCCAAGGTGCGTGGCGTCTACCACAAAATCTGTGCAGGGAAGATCATCCAGCATTCTCCCAGGCGACCCTGGCAGCTGGTTGGATTTCAAATCCAACTTTGGGCACCTTATTGACCTCAGCCCTGGGTTCACCGTCTCCCTTTTCTCTATGTATTTGATTACTCAACTTCTGACCCCACCTTATGGTGATGGGCATCATATCATCAGACAGCGATCAGTTTTCATGTTAATTCTAATCAGGTGAATACATCATTTAAACCTTTCCTCCCAATATTAAGCTATCATTACCCAGTGCAATTTTAGTTGCATACTGAGTTACTCACTGGCAGTAGCTGCTTAGAACAAAAGCTCATGTGGGATCAGTCACGGGATGTCTGGAGCTGCATTGGTGGCGTGTAAGACGCAATTACTCCTTTTGAAAGAAGGACGGGGGTCAGAGTGGGAGTAAATTTTTAGTGCACTATGTACACACTACAAAGACAATATAAGGAACATTTACGTATAATAAATTAATAAAATTAATAAAATATATTACATTGAACATACAACTTTTTTTATTGCTTTATTAATGCGCATAGACAGTGCAAAAAAAATAAAGCAACATTTGCTGTAGACACACATTATTTTATAGCAGGTTCCTTAAGGGGTCAACGCCATACATATGCCCAATGCGGCTTGTTTGTGAATTGCGACCAATAAAAAAAGAAAAAAAAAAGAAAAAGAAAGCAGACAACAAATCTTTTCCTACTAAAAGGCAATTACATTTGCGCTGGAATCATTTGTGACCACGTCATCATTACGCTGATGAGTTTCATGATATCATCTCTTCTGGACTGGCCCATGCAAATATCTTATTTTAAACTCACACTCAATTTCACAGTTACTTAATACAATAAATAACAACAAAGTGTACTTCCAGACAGCCTATCATGAAACACTTCATGGTAGATTATTTTAAACAACGATTATAAAGGTAAGCCTTCATAACAAATGATGCTAGTTCTCAATCTGCACATTTGGTTCTTTTCTGGTTTTCCTTAATCAGTAAGATTGTAATCTCAGAACACACAGCAAAGGCTAGCAGAGGAAATAACTGATGGATACCCTGATAGCCTCATCATATTTAATCAGCCTCACAATTGGCCTTGTAACCACCAGGACACTTATTATCCAGATCACTGACCCATCCGTTGCTCTCTGTCACTTCTTATCCAACATCAGCAAAATATCCCTGTTTGTCTTCCCACCCTGACTCCTCTTTGACCTTTGGTTAAATTTACTTGAATAACCACAAGGGATCTCCAAACTTATGTCCTCAATCAATCAAGACCAGCTTTAGTCAGTGATTCTCACAGTACAGAAACATGCATGTAGGTTTCACTGAAGACTAAAATTTGTCACAGATCGGATGGAACATGGAGCAGGGCGACCAAGTGCAGCTTGGACCAGGGTTTATTGAGGGAAAAGGGAAGTGGAACGAGGCATCGAGGGAAACAGACGAGAACTGGCAAACTAATAACATGAGAGAGTGACCGACAGGGATTGCAAACAGAAACAGACTCGAAACAGACAGGAACCACAATGACAGCAAACGGGACGACATCGACGATCCGACCGGGAGTGAGGGGCAGACAGGACTTATATACACGACAGGTAACGAGAGGCAGGTGGGAATAATCACACTGATCATGGGCACACAGGAGGGGAGGGGCGAGTACACAGAGCTCCTTCCACTCAGCTGACGAGTTTATGAAATTTTTTGCTCAAAAGATTGAGTCCATTAGGGACGAGATCAACAATACCATGCCAATCGCTCTGCCGGTTACTAGCGCTGGGGATCATGCAATAACCCTCTCAAATTTTAAAAGCGTGTCCCTTGAAATGCTTACAAAATTGGTTAGTACGGCTAAACAAACAACATGTTTACTCGACCCGCTTCGAGCCAAACTACTTAAAGAATTATTTCCAATTTTAGGACCGTCCGTCTTAAATATAATCAATCTGTCTGTTTCCTCCGGGATAGTGCCAATAGCCTTTAAAACCGCTATTATTAAACCACTACTTAAGCGAGCAAATCTTGACCCGGACTGTCTCAGTAATTACAGGCCAGTTTCAAACCTCCCATTCATAGCAAAACTTCTCGAAAAAGTAGTAGCGCAGCAGCTTATTGATTATATGGTCGCTAATAATCGATATGACTCTTTTCAGTCTGGTTTTAGAGCTAATCATTCTACAGAGACAGCACTTGCTAAAGTGACTAATGATCTCCTCATGGCTATGGATTCAAATACGTCGTCTGTATTGTTACTACTTGATCTTAGTGCTGCCTTTGACACTGTAGACTTCGATATTTTATTAGGGCGTCTTAAAAGTTGTGTTGGTATCTCAGGGTCAGCACTAAGCTGGTTCAATTCCTATCTATCAGGCAGGACGCACCGAGTGGTCCATGGTAATACGTCCTCTGAGCTTTATAATGTTACGTGTGGTGTCCCACAAGGATCGGTACTCGGACCGATTTTATTTAATATTTATATGATTCCGCTTGGGGACATAATACGTAAATATAATATTAGTTTTCAATGCTACGCGGATGACACCCAATTATATATGCCGTTATCGATGACAGATCCACAGGACTGCTGTAATCTCGAGGCGTGCCTTGCGGAGATTAAGCAATGGATGTCTCTCAACTTCCTTCGTCTTAACCCGGATAAAACTGAGATGTTGATAATTGGTCCTACTCGTTATCAACACTTATTTAAGGAAACCACTATAACTATAGATAACCGTACTATCACTCAGGCCAGCTCAGTGGCCTAGTAGTAGAGTGTCCGCCCTGAGACTGGAAGGTTGTGGGTTCAAACCCCGGCCGGGTCATACCAAAGACTATAAAAATGGGACCCATTGCCTCCCTGCTTGGCACTCAGCATTAAGGGTTGGAATTGGGGGGTTAGATCACCAAATGATTCCCGAGCGCGGCACCGCTGCTGCTCACTGCTCCCCTCTCCCCCAGGGGATGGATTAAAATCACATGGGGATGGGTTAAATGCAGAGGACAAATTTCACCACACCCAGATGTGTGTGTGACGATGATCATTGGGACTTTGACTTTAACTTTAACTCAGAGTGATACGGTAACTAATCTCGGGGTAATATTTGACCAAACGCTCTCCTTTCAAAAACACATTAAGAATATAACCAGGATTGCGTTTTTTCACCTTCGTAATATTGCTAAGATTCGTCCTATCCTCTCGACCGGGGATGCGGAAACTATTATACATGCGTTCGTCACGTCGCGCCTGGACTACTGTAATGTATTATTCTCTGGTCTTCCTAAGTCCAGTATCAAAAGTCTACAGTTAGTGCAAAATGCCGCTGCGAGGCTGCTCTCACGGTCAAGAAAAGTTGATCACATTACCCCAATATTAGCCAAATTACATTGGCTCCCGGTCCATTTAAGATGTGACTTCAAGGTTCTTCTACTAACCTATAAATCACTGCATGGCTTAGCGCCTTCATATCTCGTCGACCTAGTCGTTCCTTATGTTCCGTCTCGTAACCTTCGTTCGCAAAACGCTAGTCTTTTAGTTATACTGAGGGCCAAGAAAATGTCTGCAGGGTCTAGAGCATTCTCTATTCGGGCTCCAGAGCTTTGGAATGCCCTACCAATGGATATTAGAACTACTACCTCAGTAGAAACATTTAAGACACGTTTAAAGACACATTTCTATGAGATGGCCTTTAACTAACTTGTGATGGCCGATTTGGCCGGAGTTTGTTCTGTTCTCTCTGCCCACCTCCTCCCCGGCTGGGGAGGGGGTTAGGTGGCTCAAAAGCTGATAGCGGCTAGCTGGATTCTCGGGGACCAATTCAAGATGGGGGAACTGCGGCTCAACCCCCTTGAATACACTGCCAGGACATTCGAAGGCACCTCCGACATCCATTTTTTTCATTGATTTTCATATTATGTATTACTTGTGCACTCTCTGCATCCATTACAACCTGGTGATCCTGAAAGGGGGATCCTTCCATCTGTGGTCCCTTCTCAAGGTTTCTCATTTTCCCCTGGCAGGGTTTTTTTTTAGTTTTTCCTTGCCCTTTTGGGAGCTTATGATCAGGGGATGCTTTGAGAATAATTGTCAATTTTGGCTATGTGAAGCCCTTTGAGACTGTTTGTGATTTAGGGCTATACAAATAAACTTGACTTGACTTGACAGACACACGAACAAAACTAGGACACGATCGGGGACGAGTCGTGACAAAATTTCCTACAAATATTAGTGGAGGTAGCTATGATGAAGGATTACCCCGTTACCTCCTTAAAAAGGTAAAGAATATTGGTGGAACGCAAGTCATTCTATCCCCTTTTCAGTGTTGCGTGAACAGCATTGGCACCAAAATGTCTTTGTCTCTGGATGTTCTCTTCCGAGTACGTTGCCTTGACATGAGCGTTAAAAATGTAACAATTTAACACAACACTCTTGAAAAAAGTGTACGTTCAAATCGGATACACTTTTTCAAACTCTTACAAACAGACGCTTTTCCATTCTTTTTGTCTGATAATTTGTTCGTATTGTCTTCTGTCTCTGTTTCTGAAGGGTTTCTGTGTAAGTGAAAGGACTATGTTTTAAAAATTGGAGTCAAATCACCGCAGTAAAATGAGCCAGAAATATCCGGAGGAGGGAAGTGGAGAGGTGGATGAGGAACGCCCTGGAGCTTCAGTTTCTCAGAGGACCAGGCAGAATAATGTTTCAGAGCCTGGGGAACCTCCAATACGTCGACCCTGGAGGCCATGTCAAATGCTCAGTCCAGATGGAGAGTTGAATCCAAATGACCATCATCATCACCATCTTCAACCTCCTCATCATCACCACCCACCTGCAGGTCGTGGTGGTCCACAACGGCATCGCCGGCGTCCACCATCACTACAAGGTCAAGGGCAAAGTCAGGCTAATTTTTCTGGCTCTACCCCAGAGGCTGTTCCCTCCTATGAATGTCAAAATACCGAACCGCGTCCTGTCCACCAGCTTCGGCCCGCTGTCACCCGTTACCGCCGTCGTGGTGACCCAAATCCGAGACTCAAAGGTCAAAGACAGAGACCATTAATGAAGGAGATGCAGGAATCGTTAACCGTTTCAGACCACAGAGAAGGTCATACAGAAATGACACTTCAGAAAAACATGGCAGATGGTTTTTCTAAGGAAGAATTACAGGACAGAGGATCTCCTCACCTGACTCCTGTTGCTGTGGTCACCCCAACCCACCTCTCACCAGGACCAGTACGTCCTGACCTCAAACAAGACCTCCAAGAAAGTGGTGTTGACTGTAATGAAGAAGTGAAGGACAACGATAAGCCAGGACCTTTGGAGAATGGATCAGATCAGCACTCAAGCACGGATCCCTCTAGCTGCGCCTACGACAACCTACAGGCGGTTCAAGAAGGAAGAGCGGTATGTGTAGACAAAACGGTGGAAAATCAGGAGGAAGAGATGGATGCTCATGTTCTAGATGTTGAAGCTCAGGGGAGTGAAATCACTGATCTCTGCTCAGACACAGAAAGTGCTGCCTCACTTAGTAACGACGGACCTCTTCACAGCCCGCCGCCGCTCCAGTCCCCAACTCCACCATCATCTCCCGAAGCACCGCTTTTCCCACAACTGGACCACTTCAGTGAGGAAGCCAGTATGAGTCCTCTGCCCGACAATGACATGCTGCCTGAAGACGACGATGAGTGCTCTGAATCACCCTTGGAATACTACCCCAAAACCTATGCAGACTTTTATACCGAGTCCCACCAAAAGTCTTACGTGGAACCGGTTGATAATTCAGAGACAAAATCCCATCCCAAATGCTTTCCAGAACCCTTTAAGACTTCCTATTCTGAAGCACTCAAAGAACCTCGCATGCAGTCTCATCAGAAGTCAGAGCCGTATGAGCCCCACTGTGAGCCATTTACCAACCATAGACAGGAGAATGTCCAAAAAGCCTCCCCTTCCAAGGGCTCCCATCACGCACCAAGGCGAGGCAAAGAGCGAAGTTCCCACCCCTCTCAAGTGGACAGCTCTGTCGGCTGCCGGCTGCACCACTACGACGGTCAGTCTGATGGAGAGGGGGGCAGCGCTACTCAAAGCCCCATTCAGAAAACTATTCGGCAAGCAGATACACAGACAAAACACCTGTCATCTGCGCTAAGCAGCTCAAGAGATGATGTTGGTCTCTCAGGTGAAGAAGGTACAAAGGTTCCAGGAGATGCCATCAGCCTGGTAATAAAAGACATTAGGGAGGCCATTGAAGAGGTTAAGACCAAGACGATCCGCTCCCCTTACACACCTGACCAGCCTGTGGAACCCATTTGGGTAATGAGACAGGAGATTAGCCCGACAGAGGAAGTTGACCCACTACAGATGATGGCAGGCCGTGTAAGTACAAACTCCATTTTTCACATTATTTTGTTTTGATGAGCGATTTGCCTCTACATATGCACTATATTTCATTGAAGAGTGTGAGTGTGACTGTCTGTTTCTGTGTATCTACCTTTTGAATAGTGATCTGAGGCCAAATTTCTGGTGAATCTGAATTTAAATTGTTTAGAAAGTAGGTGAGATATAAGGACAAATACAGTACAGTAATCCCTCGTTTATCGCGGATAATTGGTTCCAAAAACCACCCGCGATAAGTGAAATCCGCAAAGTACGGTCACCAACAAGAAGTACTGGGCAGGCTAACGAGTTAGCGGAAAGATGCTAATTCGTGATCGTGCTAACGTGAAAACGGACTTCTAAAGGAATGTAAACGAACATTTAGAGCAATACTACATTGTCCTAAAGGTTAGACACGTTTCCTCAATTTAGAAGTTTTATTTTGACTTTTAAATGTTTTTTTTTAATTTGGAAAAAAAAATCCGTGATGTAGTGAAGCCGCAATAAACGAAACGCGAAGTAGCGAGGGATCACTGTAAATCACTTCAGATATAACAGAGGCGTCAACTTCAGGTCCAGGAAGTAGAAACCCCACGACAGTTTAGCTTTAGCCATAGGTGGTTCTAATCAACCAACAGGTAAATTAGTTAGTTCCCAGGAGCTAGGCTAAGTAGGTCAGAAGCACCTGTGGCTAAAGCTAAACTGTGGCATAGTTTGGACTTTGTGGTCACCTCTGTCAACTACTGCATGTTTGCCAGCTCTGAAAGAACACCTCTCTGCAAAAACAATGTAACATGGTCTTTGATTCATTGATGTGACTATTTATTCTGACTTCAAAATTCAATTTTTACCTTTCCTTTCACATTATTCAACGTCATCCCTCTCCCAGTCAGTGTCCAGATCTCCATCCCAGCATGCCTCTATGTCAGATCAGGAGTCTGGCAGTCCATTGAATGTCGAGTCCTCCAGAGCAGGCCATTCTCAACAATATCGTGAGGGCCAAGGCCACCCTTCACATCAGATGGATGCTGCGGTGCAACCGCATCCATATGTGCAGCCGCAGCAACAGCAGCATTACCAACAGAATCAACAGCACCCATCTCAGCAGCCACCTGTCCAAGAGGTGACGTCATGAAATCGTTCAAACATAAGAAAGCCCTTATATGTGAAATATTTCAGTTGTTTATGGAAGATTGTTGTGCTTTTTTTTTTTTTTGTTTAGTTTCGCAGATCTCTTCCTCAATTTCCCACATTTGTGGATGGTGAGTACACACTGATTGGATGATCATTGTGTTGAGACATCCAGTACGTGTGCATTTTTGTGTCTAATGAGCGTATTTCGTCTGCATAGTCCCGGGACCATGTGACCCCGATGACCTTATTGACGGCATCATCTTTGCCGCAACATACCTGGGCTGCACGCACCTGCTGTCGGAGAGGACACCCACAAAGAGCGCCCGCATGCAACAGGCACAAGAAGCCATGAACAGAGTGCGGGTAAGGACAATGAGTTTTATAATGTAGATTTTTTTTTTGGGACATTGAGGCTGGCATGAAATTCAAATATTGCACCGAAATGATAAATTAGACATTAAGTTACTGCAAAGTTGGGCTACAAGCTGTAAAGACAGAAAAAAAATTTGACTTATTTGTGTGACACTCTAGTGAGTTCTTAAATAACGTGGACGTGCCTGTAAAAAATTTGTGATTTAAGGCAAGGCAGCTTCATTTATATTGCACACTTTATATACTGTCCATGTGCCTCGCAAAAATGTTTTGAAGGGATTTACAAACAACAACACACACCAAAAACAAAATATTACAAGACATTTAAAAGGAAATGAAAGAAAGAAATAGTAGCCTACTATTTAAATATGTGGAAGAAGAATCAGTTCTCAATTACCTCATTTATGCCTCTAATCTAAAAACAAACACCGGTTAGAAACAGAAAGTGTAACTGATGAGGTAGCAATCATTTGTCATGTAGTGTTTGCGGGCACACTCCAGCAGTCTCGTAAAAAAAAAAAAAAAAAAAAAAAAGAAAAAAAAAAAAAGAACTCCTTCCAACTGATAACATTTACTGCTGGAGTAAGACTATGAGGGATAAAGTGCTTTTCAGGGAAAACAGGTCAGTGTGAGACCACAAAGGTGTGTGGTTAAAAAAATAAATAAATAAAAAAGAAACTTTACAATTAATTATATATTTCTATATTTCTGCAGGCAGCTCAGAAGCAGGCAAAAAACAGGAAAAAAGTAAGTTGTCTCATCTGTTTTTTTATAAAAATTTGATTTGAATGGAGATTAGTATTATCAAAGGTTACCAACCGCAAGTTAAACCACCAGTTAGAAGTCGCATGGCGTACGTAGGGACGGACAGACAGACGGATAGACATTGACATAGTAGAGAGACAGAGAGAGAGAGAGAGAGACAGAGACAGAGACAGAGAGACAGAGATTATCTGTGTAATATAATTATTTCAATATTTGTTTTCTTTATTCTGTTTTTGTCTATGTTGATGCTTCTGTAGAGTCCTGACAGTGACACTCCATGTACTGCTGAGGTGGATCTTTTTATGTCCACGCAAAGAATCAAAGTCCTCAATGCAGATACTCAGGTAGAGATGCA
The DNA here is from genome assembly GCF_024217435.2 of Syngnathus scovelli. Classification (NCBI taxonomy): domain Eukaryota; kingdom Metazoa; phylum Chordata; class Actinopteri; order Syngnathiformes; family Syngnathidae; genus Syngnathus; species Syngnathus scovelli. The sequence continues at coordinate 7,112,066 of NC_090859.1, forward strand.
TTGGACATTCACATTAAAATTAATTTGCAACTTAATAAGTTTCTCTGAACATCAACCTTTTTTTGGGCTACCAGGAGTCTTTAATGGATTTGCCGCTGAGGACCATCTCCTACATTGCCGACATTGGCAACATGGTAGTCCTGATGGCCCGTGGGAAGATGGTCCGGTCCCGCAGCGCGCAGGAAAACTTGGAGCACACCGCGGAACAAACCACCATGTCCAATGATGACAGACGGCTCTACAGGATGATCTGTCATGTCTTTGAGTCCGAAGATGTGAGTCACCGTTTTGGCTATTTAATCTCATCATCAGATGGGTTCTGTTGGCTATAGATAGGATGATTTGTATTTTCAAGCTGATCTTTAAAAGTGAAGATTATATCCATCATGTTACTTGTCAGTTTATGTAGTTGAGTGGTGCATGACATTGCCAAACACAAATCACCTAATTCAAATCCCATGTAGAGAACTTTGCTGATGAAAATGTCTTCATCTCTTCAACAGGCCCAACTTATTGCTCAGTCAATTGGACAGTCCTTCAGTGTGGCCTATCAGGAGTTTCTCAGGGCCAACGGCATCGACCCCGAGGATCTGAGTCAGAGAGAGTACAGCGACCTACTCAACACTCAGGATATGTACAACGATGACCTCATACACTTCTCCAAGTCTGAGAACTGTAGAGATGTAAGTGAACCAGCAGGTGGCGGTAGAGTGCTTTTGACTTTGTTACTGTTCCTGTTCCTCAAATATCTTCAGATTTAGAGACCCAAATTTCTAAGTTCGAACAGTCCTTCAAACCAAAGTTTATTCTAACGTAATGTAATAATTACAGTAATTATTTGCATGAAAAACATAAGATCAAAAAGCCAAACTTTCCTTACCTAAGGTTTACATTGAGAAGCAGAAGGGGGAGATTCTGGGTGTGGTGATAGTGGAATCGGGTTGGGGGTCCATCCTCCCCACCGTCATCATTGCCAGTATGATGCACGCCGGCCCCGCAGAGAAATCTGGTCGTCTCAATATTGGCGACCAGATCATGACCATCAACGGTACCAGTCTAGTGGGTTTACCACTCAGCACCTGCCAGAGCATCATCAAGGTAAGGTGGCCACGTTAGATTTTTCGGACTCAACAGAACTCACCTTTTCTATTGGCTAATCAAATTCAGTCTTCCCTCAGGGGCTCAAGTCTCAGTGCAGGATCAAGATGAACATTGTCCGGTGTCCACCCGTTACCATGGTGCTCATCCGCAGGCCGGACCTCAGATATCAACTGGGCTTTAGTGTCCAGAACGGCATAGTGAGTATTTTTGCCTCTTGAGCGCAAACAATTGTCTTTCTATGGAACTGTCATGTTGGGTACAACAAATGTATACCGTATTTTCCGCACTATAAAGTGCACCGGATTATAAGGTGCACTTCCAATGAATGGCCCATTTTAAAACTTTGTCCACAGCCAGTGAGATTATCTAAAACCTTCACATTTTGATGAGGTCACTGAGAGGGTCATTTACTTAAGTGATCATTATGAACCTGACATTATTAACTACTGTATTTTCCGCACTATAAGGCGCACCGGATTATAAGGCGCACCTTCAATGAATGGTCCATTTCAAAACTTTGTCCATATATAAGATATATACATTTGGCCCGCGGGCCGGACTTTGGACACGCCTGCTGTAGTGGCTCAATATTGGTCCATATATAAGGCGCACTGGATTATAGGGCGCACCTTCAATGAATGGTCCATTTCAAAACTTTGTCCATATATAAGATATATACATTTGGCCCGCGGGCCGGACTTTGGACACGCCTGCTGTAGTGGCTCAATATTGGTCCATATATAAGGCGCAGCTGATTATGAGGCGCACTGTTGGCTTTTGAGAAAATTGGAGGTTTTTAGGTGCGCCTTATAGTGCGGAAAATACGGTACAAACAATTTTTCCTATACCCATTGTTTCACACGTGCTCATGTGCAGATCTGCAGTCTAATGAGGGGTGGAATCGCAGAGCGGGGCGGCGTGCGAGTTGGCCACCGCATTATTGAAATCAACAGTCAAAGTGTTGTGGCGACACCTCACGAGAGGATCGTTCAGATCCTTTCAAACGCCATGGGAGAGGTATGTTTGTCTTTCACTAGTTCAATAAAAAAAAAAAAAAAATCCCAGTCGGAGAATACTTTTCATTTGTCTTCCTGAGTTGAACATGTTGAGACGAGATAAAACATTGGCCATCTCTGTTCCAGATCCACATGAAGACGATGCCTGCAGCCATGTACCGCCTGCTTACAGCACAGGAGCAACCTGTCTACATCTGAACACACCTTCATCACGCCCCATTTTCTGTCTGTTCATCCAGCTTTCACTCCTTTAAGTAGCTTCCACCTCTTAGCAACCTGTTTGACATCACGCTAATTGCCTTAATCTGTACAGTGCACAACAACAGACATCAACAGAGGAACAAGTTTATTTATTAATTTATTTTTCATTTGAGCCACGTGCTCCTGTGATGTGGTACAGTATGTCGGACCAAAGATAAATCGACGGTCTTATTGTGCATATATAGGAGGCAGACAAGAGTAAATGTTATTTTTGGTTGAATAGCTGTAATATCTGAATGTACACTACATAATGTTGGACCTTAATATTGTCAGGGCAACCCAAATGTTAAACAAGTGAAGCAAAGCATGTTCATTTCTGCTAAATAAACCGAAGGCAATCACCAACACCGCCTGGTTTTGTATTTGACACAAAAGTGGATGCACTCACTGTTTTAAGATTTTAGTTCAGTCAGATCGACTCAATGATTTAGATGAAATCAGATTCATGAGTATCAATTACTACTTCAATAGTAAACACAAAAATTCCAAACTCCTCTAATAACAAAACCAAAACACGGTGAAATATATTTAACGTAAAAAAAATATTTATTTGAAATCCCCCAGAGTTGACAGCACAAACTAAAAAAAGAAAAAAACATACATTGAAAAGTAACTAACAAACCGTCATGATTGTCTTCATCACATGCCATTGATTGATTTGACGTAAGAGAATATATATTTTATAAAATCTATATAATTGTCTGTGGTTGCAAGAAGCTAGACGACAGAATATAAATGCTGTTCCCAGATATCCAATGCAAATGTTACTTTGACCTGGATGATCAAATCTGCGTTTCAGCATACAGTACTTATAATTCCACTGGCACCAGAAATAGCATTTTTTTTCCCAAAGAAAAATAATAAAGACATTTCAGTGTTTTTGTCATCTTTTACCTCTGTGACCTTGAACCTATAAAGAGACTCTTCCGCCATATATTTCTTATTAGTTTTTCATTGCTTCCACAAAAACCGAAGTAGATGTGAAAAACAAAAGGTTGCCAGAAACTACTAAAATTTTCTCTGTTCTGACCTTTTTGAGTTTTTGATGTTCAATTCATTATCTGCAAACACTGTACGTACGATTGATCAATAAGATTTCTTCAAGACAAGGCACTTGAACATGTGCTATTTTTCGCCAGTACACAGTGTTCTCCAATCTAAAGTTGGGTAGAGGTACACAAAAAAAAAAAAAAAAATCGCACGACTGACCTTATTCTCAAGGTATGTGGATGAGCGCTGCTATTCATGGTAGCATTGAAAAGACAAACAATAGCTCTGATTTTACGACATGAGACAAAACACCTAATTTCTTAACTTGGATTTCCATACAATATACTTAAAAAAAATGGGGAAAACCCATTGACTAACTAGATGAAGAAACAATTTCTTGTCCTGGCAGTGGTTTGTGTATCACCAGGCTCAAACAGTTACAAAAGCAGATGCTTCACTCTTACCTGAAGTAATTATATGAAAGGAACGCTAAAATAATATATACATACACAGAGAGAAGTGATGAATAATAAAGGACAGGTCAAAAGTGTGTGTGAGTGTATGTATGTGGTTCACCTGGCTGATCAACACACACTAATGTAAATGTGCCTGAACTTGACATACCCCAGCAAGTGTAAGCCAGAAAAATCAGAGAGGTTTTGGAGGTGAGGTGTGTAGGTCGCTTTTTAACCAGGCCAGTTGCAGCGCGTTTTGCCACACAGACAGCAGAAGCAGTGTGGAATCATGATTTCAACGGCTCCTTTTTTAGACTACAACTCGGTGTCCTTGTATTTCTGGGGGTTATAGTACCCTTTCTTGGTGTGGTCGGCCAATTGCCTGCGGTACTCGGCCTCGTCGGCATCGTGGGCTCTGCTCTCCGAGTACTGCTGCCTGGATGGAGTCTGCGGCTCCGGGTTGGAGCTGGAACTGATGAAGGCGCAAACACGCACAGTGAGTCAGGAAGCTCTTCGGCTTCATCGGGCAAACGGAGGATCGTTTTTTCTGACAACGGAGCGGCGCTCTCACCCTATTGGCTGAGGACGGTTGAGATTGGGTTTGGGCACTTTGACTGGGATTGCATAGATGTCCGGGTGCTTCTGGGCGATTTCCAACTGCGGGAAGAGAGGAACAAGGCCCAGATATGTCAGAATGACTAAGAAAAAAACTAGTAAATAACAACTATCAATTCTTCTGTATGAAGTCATCAAGGTTGCAGGAGTCTTCCCACCGATTAATTTTTTTGTTTCACTGCACGATCTGGATTTATCAAGCCTCCCATTGAATGATGATACTTTTTAACCCAGCTGATGCACCAAATAGCTTCTCATTCAAGCACCGTTTTTGTAAAAGGACTACAGTGACAATATTTTCCCCTCAATCTGCACGACCACAGAACAGTAATGTTGGATGATAAAAGACGAAATAGCCTGTTGGTTGTTATATAACATTGAAGTCAATGTTATCACATGAATTGAATAGGTTGATTTAAATTGACCCTGAGATGTATCTTCCCTTGGATAGTTAGTTTGGGGGCCATGTTAAGAGTCCCTCGTTGTCGTGCCTGCAGTATATGAATGTTTCATTCCAAGAGTTGTGCAGAAGCAACACATACCCGAGCGTTTTCTGCCTCCTGCAATTCGAGGATCCTCTGAGCTCTGGCTAGGTGGTCCATCTTCTCAAAGGCTTTAATCTATGGAGAAACAAAATGTTGAAATTGCTTTTTTGTCTATAGTATTTGTATCACATCAAGTAAGACATCACTGTAAAGCTCACAGCTAAATGAAACATCGGATTTTAAACAAGGAAGAGTGGAATGGAAAACAAAAACATGAAAGTGAAAGATGCTCCATTTTGAATTTGTGGGTGAACACAGACATTCAATTACCTGATCCCCCCTTTGCTGTGTCACATAAGAAGCCAAGAAAGTAGTGAGAGAAAACAGTGGAATAAAGAAGCATCAACATAAGCAAATCAAGCAGCAAACCCAGTTAGACAAAGCAAAGGGCTTCACAAATTGGACTAGTCAGTAACATCTGCAGAATATTCATCAGGTCTAAAAATAGACATGACTGAAACGGTGAGTAATAACAACCTTGCCCAGGAAGGATTTGTTGGCAGGGTCCTCCTCCTCCTTCTTCTCCAGGGTTTGCTCGTCTGACATCTGGCTGAGGCGGCCGACGGTGGGCTTCAGGGCCACTGGAGGGGGCAGCGGCTTGTTCCCACCCACTGCATCGCTGCTGACTGTGCTGCTGGAGTGTGAGTCATAGCTGCGTGATGAGTCAGTCCGAGTTTGAGTCTGAGCACGCACCTGTGGCAGGACACAGCCAGTGAGATTATCTAAAACCTTCACATTTTGATGAGGTCACTGAGAGGGTCATTTACTTAAGTGATCATTATGAACCTGACATTATTAACTACCGTATTTTCCGCACTATAAGGCCCACCGGATTATAAGGCGCACCTTCAATGAAAGGCCCATTTTAAAACTTTGTCCGCATATAAGGCGCACCGGATTATAAGGCGCACCTTCAATGAATGGTCCATTTTAAAACTTTGTCCATATATAAGATATATACATTTGGCCCATGGGCCAGACTTTGGACACGCCTGCTGTAGTGGCTCAATATTGGTTCATATATAAGGCGCACCTGATTATAAGGCGCACTGTCGTCTTTTGAGAAAATTGAAGGTTTTTAGGTGCGCCTTATAGTGCGGAAAATACGGTAACTAATAAAAAAAAATTAAAATAAATTGCCAAGAATTGGTTAGCAAGTCTCATCACTGTTACTTGCTTCATGTCAAAAACATGCATGTTAGGTTCAATGAAGAATAAAATGTCTAGAGGTGAGATAATTATTCGAATTGAATCAAACGCTTATTGTGAATTTTGTCGTCTTGCTTTTTCTTCAAGTAGTTTTAGTTCAAGTGTAAAAATAATTCTGTCTGGTGTTTCTGAATTGCTTTATTTTGATTGGGTCAGGACATTAAGGATGAGAAAGACTCATTTCAGCATGTGAAAGGCATTCTGTTCTCACCTTCGGAGGTTCAGGGACAAAAGCAGGGGGAGGACTGGGCTCTCTATTTGGCCTTTCTCTGCTGCCTGATCTTTTCATACGATTCCGGGGTTCAGGGTGGGGCTTCTACACACAGACACGCAACCACACACGCGATACAGGAGGGTTGACAGGGTTGCACTGTAAATCAGTACTGGGTGGCTGTTGGGATTGTACTCATCTCACCTCGTCAGGCAGCACAGGTTCTGACGACCGACTGATGGCTGACACAGGCTGAGGTTCATCCATTGGCTCGTCCAGCTCATTGTCGGTGTAAGCCCCGCCTTCATCAGCTGTGTCGTCGTAATCGCTGGTCAGACGGCTGTCCATGCTTAGGTAGTCTGCGCTCATCGCTGACAAGTAGGACATTCGGTCATCATGGAGATCTAGATCCTCCTCTGAACCATCCAACTGAGAACAGGAAGTGATACACAGTAAAGCCTCTGCATTTGTGGTTTGACATTTTCAAATTCACCATTTTAGGGCATTTATTTTGGAAGCTATTTGCTATTGTTATGCAATACAATTACTATCTTGCTGCCAAGAAACTAATTTGAGGAGCTTTATCTAGAGACAAGTTTTTAGGACATCTTGGTGCCAAGGAACAACTTTGACAAAAGTAGTGCTTTGCTACCATCTTGTGGCATCTACGGAAAATTCTAAATTGTTTTGACTGGGTGTCTATTGCGCATAGATTTTTGCTATTAGTGGCAGGACTCTATAGCAAATCTAAATAATGTACATTTTTGGTAGGGAGTTGTGCAATGTGTGGGTGTATTTCTCAGGTGCTTCCGCAAGTGACGATTTGTTTGTCTCCTTCTCATGCTCAGTGAGTATTATCTGTCTGTCTGTCTAGAGAGATAGAGAGAGATAGAGAGCGAGAGCGATGTGTAGATAGATGTAAATACTATACAATACAGAAAAAAATGGGAATGTTGATTAACTTGTGATAATGTTATTTTTTTTTAATTATTAAAGGTAAAGTCAAGTCCCAATGATCGTCACACACACACACATCTGGGTGCGGTGAAATTTGTCCTCTGCATTTAACCCATCCCTGTGTGATTTTGATCCATCCCCTGGGGGAGAGGGGAGGCAGTGAGCAGCAGCGGTGCCACGCTCCAGAATCATTTGGTGATCTAATCCCCCAATTCCCTCCAAATTCATTAATTTGAATTAATTGTCACATATGGCGGAGCGCTGGTTAGCACAGTTCAATTCCACCTCTGGCCCTCCCCGTGTGGAGTTAGCATGTTCTGCCTTAGTCCGGGCCCTCCGGTTTCCTCCCACATCCCAAAAACATGATTGGTAGGCATTCCAAATTGCCCGTAGGTGCGAGTGAGAGTGCGGATGGGTTTTCCGTCTCTGTGTGCCCTGCGATTGGCTGGCAACCGGTTCAGGGTGTCCCCCGCCTACTGCTCGATGACTGCTGGGATAGGCTCCAGCATGCCTGCGATCCCCGTGGGGACAGGCGGTGCAGAAAATGGATGGATGGATTTTCAATACACCCCAGTATCAGTTTATCAAAATGATACAACTGTGAAGATTACTTAATTTCGAATGCAATGTTTAGCCAGACCATTCCAGTTCCTCAAGTGACCCCCATTTCTAAATGTAGATTCACCAGACAATGCAACATTAAATGAAATACACTATAGGTTTGGAAAAAAGCTGTCAGACTCACCTTGCCCTCGCACACCCATACAGCTCTGTCCTGCTGCTCCCGAATTGAATCTTTCACGCTGCCATACCATGCATCGTTGGCCGAGTTGAGGTCGATTGTGTCTGAATGGGATAAGAATTTGTTTGTTCTTGTGGGCATTATTTAGACATGACATGATTTTTTCTGATTACAGCTGTAATAATTAGGTGTGCTTGAGTTCATCCAAATTACTAGAATAAGTAGAAAAGTAACACAACATACCAGTGAAAAGGTGCGAGTATGTCTTTCTCAGCTTAATGGCCTGCTCATAAAGTTTGCGTGCACTGCGGGTGGATCCAGGCAAGAGGCGGTTCCTCATGGTCTTGACTCCTTGCTTGCTGTCTGGATTCAGGAAAATGACGATGGGATACCACTGGGTGTAATTCAAGGTGTCGACAGCTTTGGGAGTCACATCCAGCAGCGCGTGACAGTTCTTAGGGGCAAAGGTTTCAATGTTAGTGCAAGGTGAATCAACATTCTAAAGCAGCATTTTCTCAAAAACCATACCTGTTCAATAATTTGGCGAATTGTGTTAAGTCGCACAACTCCAGATGATTTCTCGCTTCCTGCATCCTTTGGCTCGGTTTCTTTAACAGGAAATATCACAGAATTCACAAAGGAGAATGGGGTGTGTCTTAATGTACTAGTTTCTCTAACTGAGATGCACAGGGTCTGTCCCAGCACATAAAATGTAAACACTTACTAGCAACGATGAACTCATTAGGCATGTCGTTCGCTAGTTTTTCATTCACAGCGTCAGAGATGGGCCCAAATATGACCACAGGTCTCCTGAAGCCAGCTGAAAAACAATAAGTAGCCATTGGTCAACAAATCCCAAGCAGGAAGCAACAACATTCCTCTAGCTCAAAGTGAGGCCAGTGTTCGGGCACCTTCACGCAGGACAACTCTTTCATAGGCTGGAAATCGTGTAGTGACTGGCGCTGCACTCAGATCCTCCCGACTCTTGCGAAGATCTTTTTTCTTAGCTGCTCTTTGTCCTCGAAGCCTCCAGAAGTCTCCTCTGTCGTTACCTGATGCAGCTCGTGCAGCATTCTGGACGTTAGCCATTTGCTCAGCTCTAGGATGTAAAACAAAAGCGCTTTAGTCGCCTCCATGTTTTGGGGGTGGACAAATGTTTCATGTTTCCAGCTGACACGTGAACAAATGGTGCTTCAACCTTATTAAAGGCCAGCTGCTCCAAAGAGAATGAATGATAACGTTTGCTACCTTCCACAAGACTACACAAACCTGCTTTTATTGGGAATGATGCCCTTCTCCAGCAACTGGTTTTCTTTGTTTGTACGGACCGCCAGCCAGTTTCCCAGCTTGCCATCGTAGAGTGTGTCAGTAACTTTGAAGATTTCGCCTCTGGTGAAAGGGAGACTCTGAGGGGCCTCTTTCTCATACTCAAAGTGGGTCCTAATGAAAAAGGAGTCACCTCTGCCAGATGCTAAAATGTCTTTATATACTGAAGAAGAAAAAAAATGAAATGAAGAGAATGATGTTATTTTGATTTAAGGCATAGATGGCAAAGATTTAAAACCCTAAACTGCCATTAAATAAATAGCATTTTTGCACATTTTTGAAAAACCTCTCCTCAATGATTATCTGCCAAGACCTTAGAGTAGAGATATTTGACATTCAGGTAGGCAATACCTTCTGGTTTGCTCTGTGCAAGAATGGTCACATCCTCTCCTTTGGGAATCTCCAGGAGATAAAGCACTGCATCCTCACGGACCATACCCCTAAAGTCTACGTTATTCACCTGTAACATCAATGACGTGATCATCACAAGAATAGCTGTTAACACACTGACTTATGATGCAATTTACTTGTGATGAGCTTAATTCTAACGCTGCTTTTTACTGATTCAGCAATAAATTGTGATGTCATTTTAACATATTAATGATGTTATGCTTGATTCTTTTTCTGATATTGATAGTCTATTGAGTGATCTTAAAAAAGCAAATGTCACCTTCACAAGCTGATCCCCAGTACGAAGACCTTCTTGTTCAGCTGCACTATCTTCTTGAACTCCCGCAATAAAGATACCGACATCATTCCCTCCTGCAAGTCTCATACCAACACTTTCTCCTTTCTGAAAACGGACCATCAATGTGTTTGGCCTGGAAAATGGAAACAAGAAATTATCTAAAATAGAACTTATGAAAGAGTTGAAATGTGACCTAAATATCAAGAATATCTGATACTGACCCGTATACTTCCTGGTCTTCGATGCTTGGCTTCAGTGGAACTTTGGGAGGAGCGTGAAGCTTTGGGCCAACTGCAATTTCTTTGAATCACAACAATACACATAAATTATGTGTGAAACTTTGTATTTTGAATATTGGGAAGTTAAAAATAAAAGTTTACTTGGTGGGGTTTGTGGACGAGACTCCTCTCTCTCAGGAGGCGGCGGTGGGGTGTCTTCCACAGCTCGCTCAAGACCTTTGAATGGGGTTGGCATAGCACCCATTTTGGCCAGCCTATTAGGTGGATCCTCTCTAGTAACAAAAGAAATTCAAATTATTGGCCATACTGGTTTACAGATGATAGAAAGCCCACGTTTATCAACACAGCAAAGTCATACTGTCACATAGTCGTTTTAGGAATATGGTCTCTAGAATTATTATTGTCCCACAAAAACCTTTGTGTTGTATTTGACTCGAATTACCAAAGGAGAGTAAGACTTTTCTGACAGTGAGATACCGAACCTTGGTTTCTCTCGAAGCCGCTCATTGGATGAGTGCGAAGACAGATCCGAATGATGGCCTCGTCTTTCATCTTGTGGCGAGTAAGAGCGATATGACTCGATCTCAGAAATATCTGCAACATACAGACATACACAACTTGACAACTCTCGTGTGAATGAGATGTTGAGAGACTTCAGCCAAAAAATAACATCTTATGACAGAAAACAGAGAAAACAAAAACGTTTTATTTAAAACAATGTAAGTCAGGCATGCAAGACAAAAACCAAATACTGCATACTGGTTGAAGATTGAGTTTAAGTTCTCAAATTACAAATATTGTAAAGGTGTTTAATTATGACATAAATGTTATTGCAAATATAAAAAGAGATCTGATTGTATTTCAGAGGTTAGCACAGAGGTGCACCGCTACTCCATTAGTGGATGTACTTACAATGATTTGATTTTAGGATCTAAAAATCACTACACACACACACACACACACACACACACACACACACACACACACACACACACACACACACACACACACACACACACACACACACACACACACACACACACACACACACACACACACACACACACACACACACACACACACACACACAAAAAGGCCCTATTGATTTTCCAAGCAAGGAACCACATGGTGTGAACCCTCACATGATGAAATTCTGTCATATCCAACAGCAGGATTATGATGGTGGATTAATTCACCCTGCCAAAGGCGGGTGAGAACCTTCACATACACACACAAACACATAGTCACACAGTCCCAAAAACAGACAAAGTGGGTCACAGGTCCTCTGGCTATTCCACCCTCCCCGCAGATGTTTGGTGAGCAAAAACATCCATTCACACCACTTATCTAGGTTGGATTGAACCAATCACAGCACAATTCCAGGTCACGTGACGTTTCAACAAGGTATAAGAGAGATTTCTCACAAAGGTGAGGATATAATGAGAATTGTTTGGCTCCTTTTGTTAGCTCATAGTGTGAGAGGTTTTGCTTTGTGAAAACTGAGAAGGTAAATAATACTATACAGTAAACTGATGTGAAGTAAAATTTTTATTCAATAGTGGGGAAAAACACCATTACACGAATGCACAGATGCAACATTCCACATTTGATTGTCATGTAGTTGATATGTTGAGGGGGTTGGGTATTACATGGCGACGACAGCCACGTTTGTTCTACACTGGATAGGACCTGCTGCTTTTCAGTTTCAAGTATCTCTCACCATCAAGCTCTGAGTCGCTGTCGACCATCGGGGGGACTCGGATCAGCACTTGCTGCCTGTCTCTCTGGACCACCAGCTGCAGCTTCCCACGAGACTTCTCGATCAGCCTCCCTGCGTCGCTGAGAGACAGGTTTTCAGTCGCTGTTCCGTTGATCTGACATTGGAAATGAGAATCACACACTTATTACGACACCAGTTACTTTTTCCCCCCTCTCATTTGTAGTGTCCTTGGATGTCCTATGTATAAAAGGCAATGATGATAATAATTATCTGCAGTGAAAGTAAGGAGCAGGCGGAAGGAAATTTAGAGAGGTGGAGAGGAGAGGAATGAAGGTAAGCCAAAAGAAGAAAGAATACATCTGCGTCAATGAGAGGGATTCAAGTGGAATGGTGAGGCTACAGGGAGTAGAGATCCAGAAGGTAGAGGAATTTATGTACTTAGGGTCAACAGTCCAGAATAACGGAGAGTATGGAAAAGAGGTGAAGAAGCGCACCCAAGCAGGGTGGAACGGGTGGAGAAAAGTGGCTGGGGTGATGTGTGATAAAAGAGTATCAGCAAAAATGAAGAGAAAGGTGTGTAGGTCAATGGTGAGACCAGCGATGCAGTATGGTTTTAGAGACAGTGGCACTGGGGAAAAGACGGAGCTGGAGGTGGCAGAGATGAAGATGCTGAGGTTCTCTTTGGGAGTGACACGGTTGGATAAGATCAGGAACGAGTGCATCAGAGGGACAGCGCATGTTAGGTGTTTCGCAGATAAAGCCAAAGAGGCCAGACTGAGATGGTTCGGACATGTTCAGTTGAGGGATAGTGAATATATTGGTAGAAGGAGGCTGAGGATGGAACCACCAGGCAGGAGGTCAAAAGGAAGACCAAAGAGGAGTTTTATGGCTGGAGTGAAAGAGGACATGAAGTTAGTTGGGGTAGGAGAAGAGGATTCATAGGATACGGTGAGATGGAAACAGATGGTGAGCTGTGGCGACACCTGAGGGGAAAAGTCGAAAGGATAAGAAGATGAAGATGCAAAGAGTCTGTGGCTTGAAATGGAAGAAATGCTTTCGCACCTTGAGAATTATGTCCCCCTCTTGAAGGTTTCCATCTCTGCTGGCAAGCCCTGTGCTGGTCATCTCTTTGATAAAGAGCTGACTGCCCAGTCGAAGGCCATACTCTGGAATACAAAAATAACAAGCATGGCTGTGAAATACAATTAAAAAAATACACGTCAAGCCCTGCATAGAACATACATTACAAAAAGGCAATAAAGAGGTATCTTTGAGTCTCACCTTCGTTAGGCCGATTCTTCAGCAGCAGAACATTCAGAGGTTTCTCCAGTGGCTCCAGTTCACGAGCAGGACGTGGCATAGGGATGGGCATGGCGGCAGGTGACGGTGAACGCTCCAACCGATCCCTGCTACCCCCTTTCTTAATAGGCTCATCATATTTCCTCGAGTCACTAGGATTTCGTTCTCGTCCTCGCTCGAAGCTGTGGTTACGTCCGTGGTTGCGTCCTGGGCTATGACTGTCCCGTCTGTAATGCTGGTCAGGGCTGTTTGTGCGGTCTAGTGCACGGTCGCTACGATACCGTCGATCTGGGCTATAGTCACGGTCGAGAGCTCGCTCACTCCGGTAGCGCCGATCAGGACTGTGGTCTCGGTCTAAAGTGCGCTCGCTCCGGTACCTTCTGTCCGGGCTATAGTCACGGTTGAGTGTATGATCGCTCCTATGATGGCGGTCGGGGCTACGTTCTCTGTCCAAGGTGCGACCTCTGCTACCGTCTCTCCTGTATTGCTGGTCGGGACTCCGGTCTCTGTCTGTGCTCCTGCCCCGTTCTCGTCGGTCATAGTTCCTGTCATAATCACGCTCACGGGTTTGGTAGCCAGAATCCATATAGCCACCTTGCTCCCTCTCCAGGCTGTGGTCCTGCCTGTTACTATACACACTGCGGCCGTCCTGGTCGTAGTTGTAATCTTCAGCGTAATCATTGTTGAAAACTCTATCATCAGGTGATGCAGGACGATTCAGGAGATTTACAGGAACCTTTCTTGGTCTCTTAACGATCTGTAAGTTCACACAAAAGTACGACAATTTTTCCTTGATCAACTAACAATTCTGTTTGGAAATGTCACAGACACAAGGTATATAAATCAGGAAGGGGAGTTTATGTCCAGAATGGGAAATGAAACGGTTTTCTGGTAACTGAGAAACGGTAACACATTGCTTGATATTTCTTTTTCAACATCGCAGTTATTCTTTTCAGTACGGGAGAATACAATATACTATTATACATGAGTTTTCTTTATTCTTAACTTTTACGAAGATGAGCTGCGATTCTGAAACAATCGGAAAATGAGGGTATGTGACAATGAGATGGCCTGGTTCAGAACCTCTGTTCTAGTTTGTGTATACAGCAGATATTAAATGGAGCCTTTGTTGTTGACCTTTTCTTTGAGAACTGTTGAAGCTATTGTAAATTGGTTCAAAACGCCTGACAGGTAAATTTCTCAGGAATGTTCAAATAAGCTTTGCTCTGAATTGCTGTTACTTTTTCCTTTGATACAATTACATACAATACAATTAACAAACTACACAAATATCAAGTCCCAGATCAAATGTTATGCATATAACAGTGTGGGAAAAGGTATTTTGATTGCATGGTTCCTTTAAGATAAAATTCAAGGCAGAGAATTGAGGCAAAAATATACCAAAAAAAAAAAAAAAAAAAAACTGCTTCACTTACGATTTTCGCAACTTTTCCACACTTTCTGAGGGTTTGTACGGCGAAGGAATGAATGACCCCATCCATGGGAATAGCATTCACCTGCATCACTCGGTCATTCTCACTAAACATAATAGAGATGAAACATGAGTGAAACTCATGAAGTATATTATTTTAGTGCAAAATGGTTCGTCAATTTCAATAACAAACAACAAAAGGATGATAGAGAAGCCAAGTTGAGTAATACCATCTGCTGTTCAAACAAATTACTCATCAACGTGATCAAAATGGAGGATCCGGCATGTCTGTGCCTGTTCCTGCTGTGAACCATTAGATTTGTGTCTCTGAGTGAGGAAGTGGGACACGCTTATAGATTGTTTTTGTGACAATCGATAATGCCCTTGATTGATGACACATACCACGGTAAGAATCCAGAGAGCAGGCAGCTGTTGATAAAAGTACTACTACCCTTTGTAATGCAAATATTTTGGACAGCTATACGTAGGTGATTGAATAAATGAGCTGTTGGGTAACTGATGACTCTACAACTACAACGTTTGGATAATGTAGTATAACGCACGCTTTAAGGAATGAAATAGCAATACACACAACAACAAGCCGTCAGCTGGTCCTCCCTGCAGGACGTCAGACACCACTATGGATGTCTCACCACTCTCCTCATTTGGATTGTCTCGGCCTCCTGATACAGCGATGCCGAAGCCCATCTTTGGATCCTGAGACACAAGAAAATCAAACCTGATAATCTGGCTGAAGTCAGATCTATTTTATTTGCATTCCTGCATGTGTGAGGGAGTCAGAGTGAGAGAAAAAAACAATGTTGAATAATCCTTGTGGTGTGTATCAGCTCCTGCTGTATTATTGTAGCCGTATTTGATTGTGATAGATGTTAAAAGTGATTTTTGTCCATGTGTCGTATTTTTTGGACTAAAAGTCGCTCCGGAATATACGTCGCATTAGCCATAAAATGCACAATAAAGTGAAAAAAAAAACCATATACGTATAAGTCACACCGGAGTATAAGTCGCATTTTGGGGAAAATTTATTCGACAAAATCCAACACCAAGAACAGACGTGAACGAGTACAAACAGGCTAAACGATGCGGTATACTAACGTGACACAAATAACTACATCGCGGATTTTTGAATTTTGAACATTTGTGAATAATTTCACATATAAGTCGCTCCTGAGTATAAGTCGCCCTCCCACCCAAACTATGAAAAAAAAACACGATTTATAGTCTGAAAAATACGGTAATTACATTCACAAGCACTACAGCCACATATGCACTTCAGAGCTCTCGTGTTCATTCTAATTGTGTTTCGTGCATTTGTGATTAAAAGCCGTGCTAATCTGAAGACTCATGACGTTACCAAGTGCTTAAAGAAAGGTGAAACATGTCCAAAAGGTGTAAACAAACCGACCCAGTAAAGTCCTTTTGCCGTGTTGCGGCTTTCAGTCTACCTGCCACTGTTCCAGATTGCACTGATGAGATTAGTTCAGAGATTTGACAAACCCTTTCGCTTTATCCCTTCCATCTGTACATAAAAAACACTATTCATTCAATCCCCTCTATCTTGAGCAGATGGCCAATGCTGACAGTGGGAGTGCGGAAGTGAACACGCTTCTATTTGCTGATAAAGTACAGCACATTTAAACATTAGATACATTTGTCGTGATGCACGAAGTCGGATTTAGAATCGTGAAATACATTTTAAAGGCACACAAGTGTGCTTTCTGTGGGTGTGCTATAATCTGTGTCCAGTCGAACATGACGTATTGGTATATTCACCATGAGCGGTCTTACAGGGTGGCAAGAGGTGGGAGCTGCCATCTCTGCTAAATGCCTAGCAATCCCAATTGCCAATCTTACTGCTGGCAATGAATATATTGAAGCTAAACTCAAAATTGTTTTATAAATGTTTTGGATATTATGTTGTAATGACCACTTAGATGTCAACATTAAGATACATACATATGATATTCACGTGACATGAAAATAAAGCTTGCCAGAGAACGCAGAAGAACTTTTTTACCATTTAAGCTTGCTATTGTTTAATAGGACTCACAGCAAGTAGACTTGGATGATTTCCCAAAGAGACTTATTCTAACACATGGGAGAAGAGAATAAAAGAAGGTGTAGGGGAGCTGCATGGACAGATGGATGTGAATGGTTTTAGATCTGGAGGTCAAATGCCTGTAATAGAGGACTTTTTTTCAACCCACTAAATCTGCTTTTCTGGTTAAAATGGACCATAGCACAAGACAATGGGCTCATCATGAGGATTAACCAAGATCAACTCTCTGCTCTCCCAGTACAGAAAAAAAATTGACACACTGACCTTGTGGAATGTTAATTGCTTGCTGGAGAAATGTCTGAGTCAAACATCAAATACAGTGCTCACACTACTCTTACAACAAATATTTGGAATGTGATATAAAAACATCTACCATGAACTTTTTATTATGTACAGTCATCCCTTGCTATATCACGGTTCACCTTTCATGGCCTCACTGCTTCACAGATCTTTTTCACAGTGCATTGGCTTCAGATGACTACAGAGCGGAGTCAGGCTGCAGAGGTGCACTACATAGTACTTACTGATGATTAAAATTATTATTTTACTGTAGTTATCTGCAAAAAAGCATTTACTTGTCTTTGTTAAACAAATGCTTGGGCCTCAAAACAAGTTTAGTCCTTTGGTTTCAATGTTATACCTGTATAATAATGGTAAAGGTTTCTACTCCACGGATATCACCTATCACAGGTTCTTTTCGGAACGTAACCCTAGTGAAAAACGAGGGATTACTGCACAGTTATTTTGAATTGTGGAATAAAGCGGTAGCTTTAATGCAACACAAATTCACAAAAATTTTATTCATGGAGTACCTTAAAATCAATGGTTGCTTAAATTAAATGCAGCACATAATCAAAAAAATAAAAAATAGGGCTGCAGTTATCAAATATTTTTTTAGAATTGTTATTCTTAAGATTATTCCATCAAATGAGTAATAATAAAATGACTTTGCAATATTAATTAATACAATTTGAGGTGCAGGTATTGTTTTTCTATTTTAGGGTCACTATCTTCACGTTTCACCTGTAACATTTAGTGTACTGTAAGGCTTTAAATAGAGGGCCTGGCCTTGTGAATGACGTCAATGTTGGGGAATGAGAGCAAAATGTTGGTTGGCGTGTTCCTCAGTCTGCATGTTGGGTGACTGTGTGGAGTGTAACAGCCTTTGGCAGTTTGTGGGGGAAAAAAATAAAAACATCTAAAACATTTGCTTTCTTACTACTTGTTCAATAAACTGACTGAAAGCACAGGGAGGGCTTTTCCTATCCTTGACCATTTGTGGGGGCAGCACAATACCTTCTATTTAGCACTGGTAGGCAAAATGAAATTAGCTAAACTAACTACGAAACGATGGGGATCATAGATGTAATTGTAGTATACAGTAATCCCTCGTTTATCGCGGATAATTGGTTCCAAAAACCACCCGCGATAAGTGAAATCCGCTAAGTACGGTCACCAACAAGAAGTACTGGGCAGGCTAACGAGTTAGTGGAAAGATGCTAATTCGCGATCGTGCTAACACGCGAAAACGGACTTCTAAAGGAATGTAAACGAACATTTGGAGCAATACTACATTGTCCTAAAGGTTAAACACACGTTTCCTCAATTTAGAAGTTTTATTTTGACTTTTAAATGTTTTTTTATTTTGGAAAAAAAAAATCAGCGATGTAGTGAAGCCGCGATAAACGAAACGCGAAGTAGCGAGGGATCACTGTACATTATAGGGTCTCAAGGCAAGTGTAAATTTACGACAAACTTGCACATTCTTTGCCATTGAATCAACTTATGTCGACATGCAGTGGTGCATGCGACTGCAGTAATATCAATTCATGTGGAAAAATGATCCCTGCCAAGCTTCGAGGCAGAAATTGAAGGAAACAAGCCCAATCATTTCTTTTCCATTACCTTATATCGTTATTGAGATATCATTGGATCTAACTTGGGATGCAAAATATTTTCAACATCACACAGCACTAAGATTGTCTTTAATAATAATAATATAAAAAATCCCAATAGGAGATATGACGAGAAAAAATGGGTCTGTTGAACATTTACACAAAAATCCCCAGGGACACGGTCATGACTCAGACGTTCAGTGCTGATCTAAAAATAGTATATTTGCAGTGTCTATAATTTGTCATTTAAACAGCACAACTACTTACACCATGAATTAACTTTACCACTTCAAAGCCAATATAGAAAAAACATTTGGAC
Source organism: Syngnathus scovelli (assembly GCF_024217435.2). Lineage (NCBI taxonomy): Eukaryota > Metazoa > Chordata > Actinopteri > Syngnathiformes > Syngnathidae > Syngnathus > Syngnathus scovelli. The sequence goes on from NC_090859.1 coordinate 7,131,166, forward strand.
TTTGAGCAATACCAAAGGATTTTAATTACAGTATTTGTGTTGGAGCCTGAAGTGTATCAACTATTCAAAAGTCAAAAAGTCACTAACACCTTGGTGTTTATATTATGTTTATCTATGCATTATGATTTTGACACAGATGTTGAAACAGCTGGTGTCTTAGTTTGCCTTTTGACTCATCTTCAGTGATAGAACTGAAAAAAGAAAAAAAAAATCCACCCCACTTATTCTTATTGTCCTGTTTTTTTTTTTTTCTAACCAAACACATTAAACACATTTAGAGTCACTGTTCATTTTCTTTACCGAGTGTTATATTTCTAGAAAAAAAGATACACACATTTAACTATTTAAGATTCTGATTTTCCTTTGTGGAGTTTGCACATCTTCTTGTGTGGATTTTCTCGAGCGAAAGGTTAATTGAATACTAAATCAGACTTGGGTACAGTATTCGATGACCAGTAGTTCATATCCATCTGCTGCAAAATTTGGACAAAGTGCTGGTGCTTGTCACTCCCACTGTAGCCATAGGTAATAAAGAGAGTTATTTGTTTATATGTATCTGCATGCGTGTGGGTAGTATAAGCGACCAAGTGCAAGTGCAAATGTGTCTTAAAACAAAGACACATTAGCGTTGCTCGCAATGTCATCACACTTTAATGAAATTAAATAAATATGAATCCACACAATGTAGAACATTTTTTTATGAATGTTCATTAAAAACTGATAACGTTAATACGATATTTATATATTGGAACTTTGGTTCACAAATGTCACTGTCTTTGACCACATTTGTTTAGGAACAATTTTCAGACAAATATTACTTTGCCTTGTGAACTTATAGCATCACAATGGCAGTGACAAAACTGTTATTTTGTTCTATATAAAGACATTAAATTATTCTGGAATGTGATCGAGGCTATAGTTTGCCACGTGGCGCCTTGGTTAAATGAATTGCCTACCCCTGCTTAAATCAGTTGTTTGTCTATATGTGGCCTGCAACTGACTGGAGAACAGACCAAGATGTAGCAAGCCACTTGCCCAAACTCCGTTGGGATAGGTTCCGGTACAGGCGTGACCCTAATGAGCACAAGCAGTATAGAAAATGGGTCTGTGCCTAATGAATAACTGTAGCGTGATATGTCTGTTACATCTGTAGGCTGTTTGTTGGCTAACTGCAGCCTGTCAGTTTTTAATTTGATGCTCTTAGTAAATCCCAACAGGCAGCAGCAGTCCGTGTCTAGATGTAAATAAAATAGAATGAGATGAGATGGACTTACCCTTTGCAGGGTCACTGTATACTGTTCCCAAACCGTTTCCTCCATAACAGGGTTCTAGAAAGAGAAAGGCAAGATTACGTCAGTGACTTCATTCGACTTGACTGTTTAATAATGAAATACGTGATGTAATGACAAAGGCACTTCATTAGTCTGTACCATTGTTATACAAGCAGGAGCTCTTAAAACTGACAGTTATCTGCAGAGCCGCACCAGGGTAGACTTTCAAATTGTGATGCGACTCAAGACGAGGCTTAGCATTTTGGTTTAGTTCATTTTTCAGTCCGCGAAACTGTCTGATGCAAGTACTCAATAACTAACATTAGAATAAATAGTTATCTGTTAAATGTGAGTATTCAAATAAGCCAAGAAAATCGCTTTTTGATAAGCTGAACATCTGATATGTTGACAATGATACAATCATAGCATCGCTTTGCCATTATTAAAAACGTTGATTGCTAGCATTCCCAAGCCCATATAATTGTTATTATTGTGCACATTTTGCGCATGATTAAGAAAAAGCCGCAGGGCCGTAGGGTTTGAGTTTTTTCAAACTACTTCCAAGTTACGTTTGACTATGTTAAAATTGATTTAAAACGTGACATCATTTTATAATTAACTTTCGACTCTTCCGTAGTACTCAACATTGCCTGAATTCATTTGTATCCACAACCAAAAGACTGGCATTGAGCAACACCTGATACAAAAGTTAGCCATTTTAGTCAAAACACTCACGAGTCCCTGCAGGATACGTATGGTTTTGACCGCGTGGGCCCATTTCCTGTGCAGGCTGAGGACAGTCTTCATTCCTGGCACTCTTCTCTTCCTATCGGTGTCTTTCCCTGATCACCGCCAGCGGTGCTCTGGCAAACTGATGTGCGCCACGGACTCCTCCTTGGCCACAGCTGCACAACCACCAGCTGCTCTCTCCCTGTATCTGCCTGACTGCCGTTGACGTAAGCGGGATTCTGCTGGCCTACATTCAGCACAAATCCCAGTGTTGGTAGGCAGTGTAAACATACAGACCAACCAACGCTTGTATGGTGGGCGGTGATTAACCATCCAAGTCTGCACCAGCATCCTGACAACTAACCAGCATTTGTTTAGTTTGATTTTATGCTACAAAGCAGCCAAACTATTAGCAGGGGTGTCAAATTCATTTTTTTCGCGGGCCGCATTGTAGTCATAGCTTCTTTCGGAGGGCCTTTATGACTGTCAACCCAAAGAAATGTATGAGCACCTCATATTATATACAGTAAAAGCTACAAAACAAACTGACAAATAACTCATTTTCAAATCAGACGAGTAAAAACTGGTCAAATATTTTTAAAAAAAGATATCATTAAAAGTGAAGACAATTTGCAATTCTAGTAATGACACATGAATTTGATGCACAATTTGTCTTCGCGGGCCACATAAAATGATGTGGCGGGCCGTATCTGGCCCCCGGGCCTTGAGTTTGACACCTGCGCATTAGAATGTATCGGCATAAACAAACTAGCACAATTGATAGAATGTCAACTGGAGTTGTAAGCAAGAGATGTGGTAGGGTTAAAAAAGAAAAGGCTGTAAAGCAATATGTTCATTGACATTACAGAACTTTGCCTGAACCCAGGCGTGTCCAAATTCCGTCCCGCGGGCCAAATCCGGTCCCCGGTCAGATTTCATACGGCCCGCAGCTTCGGTCTTATAATGTATTATTTATGGCCCGCCTGCACTGTCAAACTGAATTAAAAAATCAGTATACTCCCAAATCCCACACCTTTACGTGTTACCCAACTTTGCACTACAAAATAATTTAAATGGAATTCAATCAGAAGCAGCAACAAGAAACTACAAGCTGCAGTCTAAGTGAAAATGCAGCAGGCCAGTCAAAAGCGTTTGGCAAAGGGTTCAATCACACACACACTTCCATGATGTGTTGTGATTGTGTTCACTGCTAGAAGGCTGGCTTGCAGGATAAGCAGTAGTTTCCCGGGTTTAGGCCATTATATAACAATCCAATGAGGGGGCAGTAGAAGGTAGAGTCCAAGTACAGGGTCACCATTTCAAGTACAAAACAATATTATAGAGGAGCTTATTCTGCACGTAACATTTGGACAGCCTTTATTTCAAACATTGTGTTAAGTATATGATCTTAATCTCTGGACTGCATAAAGTGAAATAGCCAAGTAGACAAAAACATGATGCGCACCATAGTAACATACATCTGAATGACAGATAACTATTTGACAACGTAGCAATTTCAATTTATAGCCGATTCACTTTAAATGTATTCGATCAAAATAAGAAGTATGAATTAATGAGGCGCTTTGTCTATTAAATTAGGAGGCTATTTTCCAACCAAATGTATTGCTTTCTCGAGGCTTGTGAGACACATTCGTGTATCACGTCAATTATTTACCTTAAGAAAACAATATATCTTGATCAAAATGCAAAACTCGCAAAAATGCATACAGACAAAAAACGTGTAACAAATATTGTCCGAGGCTGCCCCTTGCTGGCAAGACCGCGTAGGGCAAGTAAAGCGGTTAGTCGTGACTTAAGTTAAAACAACTACATATTGCGTTTGTCAATGTAATGTCACGTTTAATTTGTGATGAACAACGAATGGAAGGACTAATCCATCCAAATGCATTGTATTTGACAAACGATCACATGACGTACGCTTATGCAGAGATCGGTGGTTGAACACAACCTAAATGTTAGAATTAGCAGCAAATCAGCGGTGCTTAAAAATACTCACAGTATTGCACTGTAGATATACACACACATTCAAAAGTACATTAATGCGCACAGCAGGTGCAACAACGCCCAGTATGACTTTGCGTTTCTTTCCGATCACCTACCGTAATATTACCTTACAGTAATGCATTACTAGTACATCAACATAAATATCCGTCAATGATTTAAAACGAACACTTCAGACAGACGCAACACTTACATTGAAATATTGAGTAGCATATCTGCCCAAGGAGAGCAGCCCGCCTCCGTTCACAGGCATCACGCACTTAGCAATGGCTCAAGATTTCCCAATCAGCAGGATCACGCAAAATTCTACGCGTTCTAAGACGAACGGATTTCAGTCTTGAAAACAGAAAAAGCTCACCCCCAGTTACATTCTGTGACTAAAATAACTAAAAGAAAGAAAAAAGTTAACAGTCATGCGAAAAGTAGCACCGAGTACGCTTGGCTCGGGACAGATGAGACCAAGTGGCAGCGAGCTTGGGGGGAGCCCAATAAAATAAAAAAATAAACGGTCCAGTGTGTCAACAAACAAAATGCAAGCTTTTATATTAAGGCCCTTCTAAAACCCCACATAGACTACGATGATTGTCATAAATGAACAAAACCGTGCAACCAATGAAAAAGTATGTAGGTTCGTGACGACTAAAAAAAAACACCGTGATGGATTAGTCCAAGATTCGCTTAGATTTAAAGGTAACCTGCTGTGAGAGCTTTCCAGACAAGTGACACAAACAAGAATTAAATACAGCAAGTAACGCGCATACATACAATGGGCACCAAGGGCAGGAACCAGTCTTCTCCCTACTTTTACCAATACATACAAAATAAAATTTTTGTATTGTTAAGTGATCACAATTTGATAATCATTCATGTAAAAGCCTCCACAACATTTGAGACCATTTGGATTTGGTTCTCTAACCCTATGTCACAAAAATATAAGACTAAGAACAACCCAGTTCCACATCAAGACAACAATCAACACAAGAATGTTTGGTTAAGGTCATTCAAACTCTCTTTCCAGGTCAGGCAGACCCAAACAATAACAAAGAGCCATTGAATAACAGCACATAATGGACTAAGTTCAGAGCTATAGGAAAAATGCAAAGATACTATATGTATGAGTCAATGGCGTATCTGTCTGGGGACAAAATAGAGATCATTGTGTGCTGCTGCACGACAATTATCTATTTGTTACATGATAAGTATGTTTCATTGTATTTCAGTATTATTTCCAACACAAGGCTAAGCACACAAAACAGCACAAACCAAAGCTTTTCCTCTCAATACCACAACATAGTTTAACAATTCAGCACACAAAGGCATTCAAATTGGTACACTCTAATGTAGTTAAGCTTCTCTGGCCTCAATAATTACCCTTGTTAGACAGTTAAAACAATGAACTGCGCAAGCGGAGGTATGTGTCTCTAGTTAATTATCATCCTGCATGCAGGAGGGGTCACATAAGAGTATTTGGGTTCAAATAAAGAGGGGGAAGTCTGGGAAATATGGTATCACACAAACTGTAGTTTCAAGCTGTCTGCCAAAAGAGGAGGCTTTTGTTTTTTGTTATATTTTTGGACCAAGTAAAAAAAAAAATCCATGACATTTGATGGGATTCTAAAAATAGTTTCTTCACATCATTTGTAGAGGAGGAAAAAAGTGCCATGCGGGAAAAAAAAATAGTACAGGACACTTTTTTTTAAACTTTTTTTCCACACACACATTCACTCACACACAAACATTCACATCGTCATATGTGGGAATCGAACTCACGCTATCGGCAAACAAGACAAGCAAGGGCACCCCTACACCATCAGCGACACCCGTGCAGGACTGAGTGACCTGAGTTTTGTTCCAAATAATGCAACTGCTGTGCAGGGAATACCTCAATATACACTAGTCTAGGACCATATATTTGAGTGCAACCTCCACTTTCAAATGACAAATTCCACCTATGTATGTATGTATGTATGAATGTCTTAAGCCAAGATTTGAATATCGTTCAAGGGTGCAGTCAAGGGCGCATCCGTGAGATCAGACAAGCATCTGTTTGAATTACAGCACCAACATTTTGCCATGTTTCACTTAACGTACCATCATAATAGCTGAGAAGCTGCGTGAGGAGAGGCGACGAAGATACAGGTAATGGGCTTCTCGCGACCAACAGAACTTGCGGTTGGACTTAAAAAGAGCAGCAGAAGTCTGGTCAGAACCAGGCTGGTCCCTGTGAGTGGAAAAAAAAAAAAAAAAGTGAATTCAAGAAAATTCATAGGACAATTATTTTACTGGTTCTTTTATCACAAACAAATTATATTTAGGTTGAATTACCGACTCTGATGAAGGCGGAAGTACTAGTAAAATAATTGACAATTGAAAACAAAATGAACATAGTACTCATTGGACAACTTAAAAATACTACACTGGATCTGTATTTATCACACAAAAACTAAAATGTTCAAAATAATAATAATAATTATTATTATTATTTTATTTTTGAAATGCTTTGGAAAATATATTTTCCAGTTTTAAACCAGTTTGAAAATGTCCAGTATTTTACATTTCCTAAATGACAGGCCGGCGCAACCATGAACATTGGACTTTCATTTTAAAGGGAGGAGTCGAGTACTATAAACAGGATGTTGCATTAGCCAAAGGACCCGAAAGTGACCCTTGGGACTAAGCTAAAAAGGTTTGTAGAGCTAAGAAAAAATGCTCACAATCGCATTCGCTAAAATGAGAGGTCTCCAACAGCAGAAAAGAAGGTTGTCACTTGCCAGGCCCGACCAATTGTCCCTCTTTCTCACAGAATGGACGGAAGTAGTTTTTAATTTTTCCGTGTAATCATCCCTATCTGGGTCAAGTGCCGACTAAACTCTCACTCCATCCAACGGACCATTTCGGCACACTGATATGGAAGTCTGCCAATGATAGGGGTTTCTGTTTACATTCTATGTTTAAAAAATATCCACAACTTCAGTAAGCAAGCTTCAGGCAGACATACACTCTTCTCCAAAAGAAACAGTGGAGGCAATATTTTTGCCGTAAATTGAAAACAACCAAGTTTCACATCAAATATGACAAGAGCTAAACGTTTCAGTTTTTGTTTGCAGGTATTTACAACTTAAATAATATTGTTATTTGTAACAAAACATGACCATTTTAGTCAACCATATATTGATTAAATTGAAAAACACTTAATATTTAGTGACAATCACTGAATGACTGCAGTACAGTAATCCCTTGTTTATCGTGGATAATTGGTTCCAAAAACCACCCGCGATAAGTGAAATCTGCGAAGTACAGTCACTAACAAGAAGTACTGGGCAGGTTAACGAGTTAGCGGAAAGATGTTAATTCACGATCGTGCTAACGCGAAAACGGACTTCTAAAGGAATGTAGACGAACAAGAAAGCTCAAGCTTCTTAATGGTTGTATGAGCAATGATGTGTCTTAAGTCGCTAATAACGAGCCTCTGTATCACAGGTTAGAACATTCATTGTGTTACATTGTCCTAAAGGTTGGACACATTTCCTCAATTTAGAAGTTTTATTTTGACTTTTAAGTGTTTTTTTAATTTAGAAAAAAAATCTGTGATGTAGTGAAGCAGCGATAAATTAAACGCGAAGTAATGAGGGATCACTGTATATACTATAGCAGCACCAGTGATCTGTGTGTCCAATGAAAACGGGTCCAAAACTGCTCCCAGTTGAGCTGAATCTGGGCTGAACTGATTTTGTATGCAACTAACATGATTTAAGACTGATAGGGTGGCATTGTTTTGTGGGTGAGGAGAGCAGAATGCATGATAGAACCTGCTGGCCTTCCAAACACAGACTTGTCAAACTATGAGGAAAGTCTACCCCTGGAAGAATTAACAGTTTAACGACACCACAAGAAAATAAATAATAATAATAACTCAATTTGTAGGGTGGTATCTTCATCCAGGATGCTCCTGAATATCGTGAATGATACCATCATGTATTCATTGTGCCATTACAGGAGCATAAAAACAGGTGGAGATAAAGCTAGGAGATATAAACATGAATGACAGAATCTCAAGGAGTTGACAAGCTTTTTGAATTCTATATTTTTGCCCATTATACAAATAGTTGTTAGGTTTATTACCATTAATCTGTCATCTGACACTGATTTACCAATATCAATCCGGCAGCTAATACTAACATTGAAAAGTAAGCAGACTTTGATTTCTTTTGGATTCCAGTCACCTGCAATGTTGTGCCATTGAGTTTATGACTGACAATATGTGTCACTCTTGCATCGTGCTCTGGGTTGAGGTGAGATAACATTTTCTTGTACATTGCCAGTGACTCGATGTACAGAAAGAAAGCTCAAGCTTCTTAATGGTTGTATGAGCAATGATGTGTCTTAAGTCGCTAATAACTAGCCTCTGTATCACAGGTTAGAACATTTGTAAAAGATAGCTATTCTACAGCACTACACACTTGCATGTCAAAAGACACACAAAGTCCTTCAAACTCACCCAGGGGGTCTCCATAGTTTCCTGCCTGGTGGAAGAAGCTCTCGTTTGTTAAGGGGAACGATCCCCATTGCCGCCTGCATGATGGTAATGAACTTCTTAAACTTCATCTTCTAAAACTCCTCCAACGCAGAAAACATCACATAGATCGCATCATCCATTAGCAGTGTCCCATTTGCTAGCGAAGACCAGAATCATCTCCACGTGCTTTCTCATCTTCTGTATTGCAAAGATGCTAAACTGCCTTGCCGCTTCATCGCGGAAAGTCTTTCCATGCCAACAAGGCACCAAAAAGCAATGTTGCTGTGGCGTGACTACTATAAGCACCGTCCCCGACCACACAGTCTGACAGATGTCCTTTTGGCTTCTCCCAGTGATGAAGGATCAAAGGAAAACAAACGGCCACGTTTCTGCCAGGCGGTGGGCCGGCCGAGAGAGGATGACAGCACGTCACTGTTACATAATTGTGGAGCTTCTCTGAATATTAGACTAATGAAAACACAGCTTCTGCCATCACAGCGGCTGCTGCCGTAGGGATAACTGTGGAATTAAGCCCTTGACAGATCATGCATGCTCCCCGCCCCCTTCTCCTCTAATCCCTCAACCAGGCTAAGTCTTCTCACCATTTATACCCAGACAGAACCATACTACCTCACACTCAAAACCACACTTTAGTCGTGGCTGACCCTGTACAGTGGGTTAACTCGGGACAAAACATAATCTTTGACTGATTGGAATCATGATAACAAATTTAAATAAGCAAAGAATGATATCAGCATGCAAATTGCAGTTGGAAGCGTCGTCAGGATTTTCAGAGCATATTCATCTTTTTTTACCATGGAGCAACATTTGATTATGCATGCAATATTATGTGATCCATCAAACCATATATTTTCCATTCAGTTATTTACCAATTCCATCTGTCATTTGGGCAGGCTTCCACTCAGATGGGGCCAGATATGGACACACAACTATTCATACTCACATTTACACCAAAGGTCAATTTAGAGTATTCAATGAAACAAACATGAGAACATGTAAACTCCATATAAGAAGGCTAGAGCCTGAATTCCAACCGCCCTAACCTCAGAAAACTGACTACATCAAGTAGTCAAGAAGATCAAGCAGTAAAATATACAGTCTCAAAATTTATAGAACCAGTCATTTTTGGTGTTTTTAATTAACAAGGACAGACCTAAATCAGTGGGCCAAATACAGTTTTGTAATTGATTAAATCAAATTATTCATTCACAAGCCTTCAGACGTTTACATTGATGTTTAAATATTGTTGTCTTAGTTATTTAATAAATTTGACACAGTTGCATGCAATAAAAATATTTGTTAAACATTCAAATGTCAAAGTTTTTTCATTTCAAATAGAATGTGTATAATAGCTTTTGCCGGATCTAGCGATGATTTTTTAATTTTACATTTCTCTTAATAACCAACAATCGTAATCACTGTGGCCATGATAACTGTAAAATTGAAACAGAAGAGCAAAAGAGACATAGTTAGTAATAACCTGAAAAATGCAGATCCTCCAAGCAAATTTAGGAAGTTTCAACCTTCTGCCTCAAGCTGACATGCTGCTGCTTTATTCTCAGACATGTTGTAGCTTGACTTATTGTTTTGCAAACGCACACAGAAACACGTGTATGTACTTGTCAGCCACAACATTTTATCTTTGAATCGATAAAAAATATCTATCAATCTTGGACTGTGGTGTATGGCACAGCCCTACATCTTGCACGACAGTCCTTCAATGGGTACAATCAATGCCAATCATAGAGAACAAATCTATCACTTGTCCCTGGGTCAGCAGCTGGGGGGGGGGGGGGAGATTGATGGAAACAAATAATATCCTAGCTGCTGTTAGCCAAACTATGGGCAGGATTTATGTTCTAGGAGCTTGGATGTCAGGACAGCAGTGCAGCTTTCAGAAATCCTTGCACATACCCATACTACAAGCACAGCAGGGGGGCAGGGAAATAACAAGCGGCTATTTTTAAAAACGATTGGGTAACAACAGCACAAAAGGAGACAGGGGGGGGAAAAAGAGATATAGTGCAATATTTGCCAGGATGGGTACAGGGAGGGGATGAATTACAAATACCACGTGGAAGAACACGTGATGTCAATAATCCATAACATTCTCACGTTAGTTTGTCAAATTTCATTACTTTTTATATCTTATAATTGTTAAACACATGGAATTTTTGCTGACATTTGTAAAATCATGCTACAATTTAGAGTATATAATGACCCTTTCATAAAACCTCACCACGGTACGGGAAAGGCCAGGAGAAGGATTATAAATGCCGTGTACTCAATTTAATAACCAAGACAAAGTGTAATGTCAATATTTAGCATAGTCTCGGCAGTAAACCAGCTGCAAATAAGCCCAAGGACTGAAGCAACTGAAGCGAACTAACAGCAGGATGGTGTGTTGCCTCTGGGCAAAACAATATTTTGTAGTTATTAGGAGATTGTGGCTTCGGAGGCAGCAGTAAACACAACACTGCAGAATAATTTTTGAGCTGAATGAAAAAACATACTTGTCAATAGCCTTAATCAAATACATATGTAAGATTTTAAATACATGTCAAATAAATTTGCAAAGTGCCAGTGCGTTTTCGCTGTATTTGCATGTGGACTCCAGCCGGTTTACGATAAACTGTAGCTTGAGGCTCATCATTGGAGCAAGTGGACAGCATCTCATACAATCGGCCCACTAGACCTGTGATGTGTGCTTAAGTTCATGACTGCTGAGTCGGATGTGAAAGTAGGAACCTAAAATAGAAGATTAGCCTATATTTAAATTTCATGACGACTGCCATGCCGCTTTTACGCATTAGACCAATGGCAGCGGTAATGTACTTTAACTCCATTGTGCATTTTGAGTCGCTTATCTGACTCAACAGCACCACTAAATATTTCCCAAATATATTAACAGGACTATCTCTTGTTTAAGCGCATGCCTGTGGTAATTCACGTAGTTGCTTACCTATCCTGCTTTTTCCTCATGTATTTGAACAGGAATTAAGAAAATTAAGCTATTTCAATGAGAAAATCATGTAAAAATGTATAATGTGTAAATGTAAAGCATGCAGACCAGAAAACTAAAATGGAATATAATTTGATGCACTTTATTTTTGTTTGTTTTAGGACTGCAACTTAACCATTTTAATAAATGATTAATTTGCTGAACATCAACGATGTTGTGAAGACATTAAGTCAATCAATTTACATGATCCCTGATATCCCTTTATTCAAAAACAGGACATTATTTCAAATTGACAGCGTACCAACATAAATTAACTAAGATTCAGTTAATGAATCTACATTTTTTTTCAAAGTAAAAGCAAATATTTTATTTTGAGTCAACACAAAGATACTATGTCTGCTTACATGGACGACTACAGAAATACTGGTGAAATGTTAGAATTGATTATTCTTATCAATTAGTTGTCAATTAATCGTCACAGCTCTAGTTTGCATTATTTTTGTCTTCACAGAGTCATGTGTCATAGTGCATTGCCATTCTTTCACAGCAACAATGCAGCTACAGTTTTTAGTCAACTTAATGCTTTTACATAAGCATTTTGTTTCTCTGTCCCAACAGGCTATTACTAAGGGCCAAGGCCATTATGCAATGCCCATATGCAATGCATGTGCGAGCCAGATGGAGTGACAAACACCACTCACAAATCTCTCATGTGTGTTGTGTTTAGAACTTGAGGGAGGCGTAGTCAATGCGGGCATGTGCCAAACATAAGTAAAACATGCATAGTATAGGGGAATACTGACAAAAGAGCTTCAAAAAAATGGTGGTAAAAATACTGTAACAATTTAAAGGGAACGGATGCTGTCAAAGTTGAAATTTATTGGTTTAAAAATTTCGAAAGGAAAATGTTGTAGCATTCAGACTCCAAAGACAAAAATGTGCTGCCTCTCAGTCATGCCAATGAAAGTGTAATTGTCATGCAGGGCTAGACTGACTAAGCAACAGGCCTATCGTTGTATAATACAGGTGGGGGAGAAAGTATGGAGTATGCAGCAGAGTTTTGATTATTTTAAAATAAAGACGACTTGTGGTGTTAGAGAAGACTTTCTGTTGGTTGGCAGCTCTACTAGTGGTCAACTGGAATTTTATTCAGCTTGCATCTGATATGTATTCCCGCTAGTCTTGGCACATATAAATTATGGAGAGCTCAGAGTTATGATGGTGTCTTTGTCATTTTGTCATCATTGCCACTGCATTAAAGTTTATACTTTAATTCAGCCCCCATCTTAGCTTATGTGGGGATTGGAAAATGTGTAATAATGAATACATTTGATGAACAAATAATGTGTCTTTGTATCATTGTTTCTGTTTATCAGTTGTGACAGTAATTGGCTAAAGACTGTAATCATTATAGCGGATATAATAATAAAAAAAAAATCTCCATATAAGGATGACAATTTTAACAATGTCATGACAGTTGTTACACATTCAACCGAGTGACTATTGCGTGATAAGAACTTATCTGACCTACAAAGAGATTTTTTTTTAAACCACTGATTAATGCGCAAAGCTCGAGAATTACCATCCAAATAAACTTTTAATACTAAAACTAATCGAAGCGCGACATGTGTGAGTAGCGAGGAGCGGTTCAAGGTTTTAAAATGTTAGCAAAGACCCGCACATACACTGTCGACATTGAGCGCGAGGCACAGTAAGGTACATACCTGGTAAAACTTGTTACTTTTCTTTCCTCGACGTCACCAGAGGGGATTAATCCAAATATACAAGAGATTCTAACCGAGAAATCTGAAGATCTGAGCAATAACGAGACGTTTGTTACGTTGCTTAAATTCACCAAGTCCAAATATGCGCTATTTCCTGTTTCTCGCAGGTATGTGGGCGTGGCTTAGGAACGACGGGCAGGTGTATGTTTGCAGAGGTTTCGGTTGCGCTGGTGACGTCATCGAACGAGTTATTCATCCTGGTGAAACGTTGACATAATCATGCAATGAATCAGTTTGAGTTAGCGTAAATACACCAAACTAATATATATTTTTTGGTTTTACTGATCTTACAAAGCATTTGAGTCCGGATTTGCCTCACCTACCTGACGATATCTTGGAAAGGTCTGAGTTCTGTTGTGAACGCATGTGGTCCATGAAAACAACTGATTTCTTTTAAATAAAGCTTAGCCTTTGTTGTCAGTGTGGAACTTCCTTCTGGTTTCAACCACAATTCATCATAAATGAGGTATCAGGAAACTATGTTCTATTCATGTCTTTACGCAGCTATGGCAATTGTTCGAAAGGGAAATGAACACACGATCATTGTTCTTCTAAATATTTAGGGAACATTCTTTTCATGGGCTTTCAAATCTTTAGATATTTGCTTCACAAACAATGAAAATCACAAAAAATAACTACTACTACGACTACTACTACTACGACTACTACTACTACTGAAAAGAGGGTGGGGGGCATCTGCCCATATGCAATTCAATGTTTTTCTTTATGAGCTTAGTCATTTGTTTACATTAGGTTGATACTTGTCCATGATGACTCACACTGAAACAAGAATCCACTATCACTATAATATTGGTGCGCCCCCTTGTGTTGGAATGAACACGTCATTGTGCACGTCATTGTGGTTGTACAATTGTTCGCAGTGTCACATTGAGATAGAACCTTTCCCCTTATTACATGCAAATTATTTATTCAGCCTTGTAGAGTTGCAGAAAACTCCAAAATAAGCACATTATTAAATGAAGCCAAAATCAAATTTACACTGCTCCCCTCTACAGATGGTTGGTATTGTTTATGGAATTGTAAAATGTGGGTTTGATAGAAATAAGGAAAACTAGATTCCTGTGATCCAATAAAATAAAAAATAAAAAATAAACCACTATAAGACTCATATTTCACAAATTTTATTTGATGTCTATGTTAACTTTCTTTTTTAACAGTGTAGTGGCCATGGAATTGATGGAATATTTTCTTTTATATCTGTCTCCACAGAGCTCCAAAGGAATGATCCTAAAATTGTCCATATTTTACAGCCACAACTATTTCTATTACAAGTTCAAATCACTTTGATTTTTAAACATTTTTAGGCACATGAAAAAAAGGATGAAATGAAAGCAAGAGATATCAATATGATTTCAATATGTCAACATTTCAGTTTAGATACAATGTAATAGCAAGCATGTTGGAAAATAAATTAGGTGCGCATGTGAATGACTTGTGAAAATATTTGCCCAGGGATCCAGCCACTGAGAGAATTTGAACAATTACATACAAAATAAAAACAATTGTACAATTAGCAGCATGTGTGATGTATTGTAACAAAACCAAGCTCTACCGTATTTGCTAGCGTGATTTGGTGTGAAAGTCATATAGAATGCCACTTCTCATTGGACTTAAAGGAAATGAAAGATATTGAGCATGTACTGTAAATACCGGCAGTTCACATCATCCATACATCTACTATTGTGAGGTCTCAATGTATTGACATTGCACAAGGTCATCCTCTTCTACGTTCCATCCGCTTTTCCTGGCGAGCAACCACCATCTTTTTCTCCTCACTATAAAATACAACATCCAAAAACAAAACCAACATTCATTTTTAGTTAGAAAACTCATTCTGGGTTCTAAATATATTACGTATTTAATACATTTAATACAATTACAGACAACTAAGCAGGCCAATGCTGATGTTTTTGTGTGAAATTGTTGAAAGCATAGAAGTTAAACAGAAAATATTTCTATGCCATACAAGACACAAATAAAAAATAAAAAGAGGGCACACAAGTCACAGTTTACTCTAAAGCTTTGGTACCTCACCCGAACCTAAATTTCTCTTCTGCCGTTCTCTATCCAACAGTTCCAATCACCTGTGTCCGTGCTTGTATGTACACCATGTGTTTTCAGTAAAAGTGTAATGGTCCGTGGGGGAAGCTAAAATGAGAGCGTGCAACCAATTTGATGTGTATCTCTGCAATTTTGTCTGCACCCTTCTGATCTTATTCAGTGAGTCTGACAAACTGAGTTTATATTTGTGAATAAAAAGAAGGAAACTGAGATCTGAAACGGGGATAATACAAAGATGGATGTAAATATAAAATCTTTGACAATAGATTTACCTGACCTGTCCTTCAATACTAGGGTGTCAAACAAATTTTTTTTGCAGGCCGCATTGTTGTCATAGCTTCTTTCGGAGGGCCATTATGACTGTCAACCCAAGTAAATGGATGAGCACCTCATATTATATACAGTAAAAGCTACAAAACAAACTGACAAATAACTCGTTTTCAAATCAGATGAGTAAAAACTGGTCAAATATAAAAAAAAAAAAGATATTAAAAGTGAAGACAATTTGCAATTCTAGTAATGACACATGAATTTGATGCACAATTTGTCTTCGCGGGCCACATAAAATGATGTGGCGGGCCGTATCTGGCCCCCGGGCCTTGAGTTTGACACCTGAGCTGTATACCTTGACCCTAATTTATTTTATGTACACATACGCATCTGCAAAACTCAAGTTACCATTACATTTTATTTGATGAGTCTATATTCATTTTGTTATCAATGAATCAAAAGGCTTCCCACAGCAGTGTGTTAAGCAGTTCTTAACGTAGTTAATTAATTTGCTTTGAATGTCACTATTTTACATCAACAGCGTTTGAGAGAAGATTACCCCAATGTCTCCAGGCTTTCCACATTGCTTGGGAAGCGGCCTGACAAACAGCTCCATATAAGCCTGAATGAGGATTTAGTAGTTATGTAAGAGAAGTAGAGGAGAAAAACTCAACTCAGGGAACTTGGAGTTGATCTGACACATTACTGAGTGGAAGCAGAGGTTCCAAGCTCATCAGTTAAACTGCCAAGATTTAAGAAAGTGCAAAAGCACCCAGGAAAAGGGAAATTCCCAAGAAAGATTTTATGCTTGGAAGAAAGTCAGGGATTAACATTGCGATATAGCGCTCTCTATCGTCTGGCGCCTGAAATAAAAACATGCTCGTAAAATAAGATGGTAAGCTACTGTTGGTTAACCAATACCAAACCAAGCCACTCAGCATCTATAGCCCATTACAATAAATCATTATATATTATTAAAATAATATTTTTTTATATTGAGTTGCTAAATTGTTGTTTATCAAGTGATTGTAAAATAACCAACTGTAAATTCTTTCATTTTATAAAAGTTAAAGTCCCAGGTTTGCAAATTGGCTGAAGCTTGTAATAAACAATAATGTTGATTTTAATTATTTTAAATTAAACAGTAACACACACATACAATGCCACGCACCCATGCACAATATAGTACCTGTATGTTCTCTGTGTGTGTCTCACAATTTGCTTGCATTTTACTCTGAGGATCTTCAACTGTCTCTTTTTCCTGCTCTGTGTCCTCTCTCTGAAAGGCAGTGACTCCCAAGTCCTTTGGTTCTCCCTCAGTGGTGCGCTCAACTTGCTTCTGTTCAGCTTTCTTAACATCATCATTTGGCTCTTTGTCAATTTCTGCCTCATCGTTATTTGTCTTTCCGGTGCAGAAATAGGGGGGCTCATGTGATGTTTGCAAGCTGAGCTGTAATTGGTCATTACCTGAGCCCTAAGTACACGTGATGTCATGTTCAGTCGACAGCAAGAACAAAATGCATGAAAGATAATGAAGTAATTAAATTCATTATAGACAAAAGTATCAACTTTTTTTACTGCTTAAAAATTCAAACTAAGCTGATCATCCTTTTGAGAAAAAGTGAAAAAGTCAAGCATGCAGGTTCTGTATTTCATACCAAGTAGGCATCCAGTTCAGAGTCTGACTGGCTTCTGCAGAGGGGCGGCAGAGGATCATCCAATGCAAGCGTTGAACTGGAGGCACGTCTGTGCTCACTGCAGTATAAATGAACATTGTTCAAAAAATATTTTGGTCACGCTGTGATCGTTATTGAAATTAAGGTCGAACCGGACTATATTCGAAGATATTGACAAGGTCTATATATGTTATTTTTAGATTATCATCTTTTTTCTCTTAATCAAATAAGAGCAATGTCTTTTTTTTAGTAGTTTATCGACGACAAAGGGCGCCATGTATACCTGTTATTAAGGTGCTCTTCTTCAGCAGACTTGAACGTAACAGCAGATTTTTGTAGATCATCTGGTTGATTGGATGAACTGCAAACTGATGGAGAGAGCCAACATATCCATCAATACAAGTTGAGTTATTTTAGTCATGCTGTTCGTTTAACTTGTTCGTAGAAAAAAAAGTCAATAAGGATACAACGGAGAGAGTGTTGTTGGTGTTCCACATTTTTTTGGTGAGAAGTAGGGACATAAAATATGTTTTTTTAAATTTATTTACCATCTAGGTTATTTTTTTATTTACCATCTAGGTTCTCCATGCTTTGTGCTTTCTTCGTCTCCAATTCCTCCTTTTGAGAAGAAAGCAACTCCTGTGAGGCTGACTTCACTGCATAAAACGAATTCTTCTTCCTTTTGGAAGACATTCGTCTCAAAGCTGTTGAACAAAACAGTGCAAGCGTGTTTAAGAAAAGCAAATTCTTTACCGTACGATGGCTGAGTAAGACAATCATGATAGCAAAAATAACTCACGATGGATGCGTTTGAACACAACTGAGCTCATGAATTTCAGAAATCGGTTTGCATAGAAATTGGGCCTGTGAACCGACACAGTGTCCTGAAAAGTAAAGAAAACTGTCAGTCCCTCCCTGTCACCCCCCTACCAATCTCCAAGGTAGTAATGTGATGACACAAACCCCATCATGTAAAAGAGATTTCCAGGAATGTTCCACCTTCTTAATGAACCTGACAATAAAAATTGATTTGTATTACACTATCCACATAGAAAATAGCAAACACAGTATTGATAGTGTGTTTCTGAGAGGTGAACCTGTAGGACTGAAGGATGTCAATAATTCCTAAAAAGATGAGCAGGTGTTCATCTCTATGTTTAGCCGGAATTCCACCGAATCTAAAATGAACATATTTGCATAATTAATCCACATAATTTAAATGCAGCAAACAAGAGAGGTATCTTAGGTTAGATTCAGTAGAACCTCGATTTAATGGACTAATTAGGGGAAGGGCGGGTCCATTAGAGTCAATTGTCCTTGACACCAGAGTACTTTTTTGTAAACTAAAACTACTCAATATTGTATTTTTTCCGGTGACAAAAAATGCCCAGTATAGTAGAACATTATTGTGAGTAAATGTACGCATGTATATTTTAAATTGTTTTAATTTTTTAAATTTAATTTTGGTCCCTTAAATTGAGGTTCCTCCATATTTCTTTTTTTTTTGGGGGGAACCAGAATTATAAAAGGTTTCCTCACGTGTCATCATCTGCCACTGGTTCTGGATCTTTCACAGTACCCTGGATGGATTCAAGAGCAGTGGAGTAGAGAACTCTCTGCTTCCTGCTGTCACGTCTGCTCTCTCTGCTCGACACCTTGCGGTTTAAAACGTGAATTCCAAGCAGGAGACTGTAGTCCATGATTTTGAAGCTTTCTAGAACCTAAAAAGAAGAGCAAATAGCAGTTGAATTCTATATTTTATTTTATTTTCATCAGAAATTGACGAGAAGGGCAGTTTGTGGTTAGTCCATGTGTCTCACATTTCTGAATTTCAGGTTTTAAAACTCGACTCTGGCCTTTCTACGTGGAGTTGGCATGATCACCCCGTGCTATTTTTGTGAATATTTTTAGTCAGCTGAGATAGACTCCTGTCACCAAAATGAGGACAAGAAAACAGTTTACAGTCCTTCCGGAATTACGTGAGTCTGTGAACAATACATGACTGGCAGACTTTTAGAATGTTCCTCTCAGGTCCAAATTAAGGGGACTTACTATGCAACAAGATACCAAAGTACAGTTTTGTACAACAAGCCTCAAACAATTCAGGCAGATCATAATGTCACAAACAATTCCTGTACTTGAAAACAAAGACTTCCTTGAGCTGAGAAGTGTTACCTAACAATGAGGTCAGGTGAGCCAGTTTCTGCAGCACAGTCCAGCCTGCTCATATAACTAATATGCTTGGTTCTACCAGGTCTTAATCCTCTAAGCAACATCTGAATTACAACTAATTTCATCATTTAATGAGATCCAATTTTACCGTATACTAATTAACGCTTCAGCTTAATTTGAGTAACTGTTGAGAAATGCCATGTTAATGCACAATAACTTTAGGTTAAATGAATGAATACAAATTTTAGCGTAACTTACCCGGCAGTCTCTCTGCAGGGTTTTCATCAGGGCGTTGTGGGTCTCTGCATCGAAGCACAAACCTTCGTGCATCTCTTGGAAATCCAAGTCTTTGAATGTAGGTGAAGACTTTAAGCGTTCTTTGCGTGAAGCACGACGTTTGTATGAGGAGCCCTTCAGGTCATACTTGTAGTGCATCTTCATGGCACGAGGCAGCACATTATTCATCACCACCACACGGACTGTTACGCCACCACACTGGATGCAGTAAAGGCCATAGAACTTGGGAAGCAAAGTTCTCGGGTTTTGGTTCAGGTTCTACAGAAGTGAAGCAAACGTTTTGGAGATGTAATTAAAGACAGGATGGATGTGTTCAGCTTAATAATAATATACAATATTAGAGTATCCAACTATGAATACACTATATGGATAAATGTCTCTCCATCCATCCATCCATCCATCCATCCATCCATCCATCCATCCATCCATCCATCCATCCATCCATCCATCCATCCATCCATCCATCCATCCATCCATCCATCCATCCATCCATCCATCCATCCATCCATCCATCCATCCATCCATCCATCCATTTACCATGTAGTAGCCAGGTAGCAGTTTCTGCAGAAACTCCGCCTCCTTTGGTTGCACAGTCTTGATTATGAACTCATCATCACTGGTAAGATAGAACCATGAACTGCTGGCACCAGGGTTGGACAGCTCAATAAGAGGCTCATTACAGATGGAGTACTGAAAATCACAATGATGCAACAAGTAGCTTTATCCAACCAACATTACATCACAAAACTACTTTCATAAATCATGTGTCACTTACGCGCAAAAAAATGTCATCAAAACTTAAGCAGCAGTTTACATCATCAACATTACTCCACAGTACCTTACAGTACGTATATTGAGAACACTCAGCACAAATTGTTGTTGAGAAATGCATTTCCTGTTTTGCAAATTTGAATCTGAGGTATGGACCTAAGTGACTAGGCAAATCTGCAGTAAAGATTGAGAACATTGAACATTGATTTTTTTTAACTTGAGTCAGAAAGCCTGATCAAGACCCTATTTAGGGGCAATAAATTACAACACTCCTAAAAATTACAAAAGACCACAGAATATACTCTTTGCAACATTTTGTATGCTCACCCCTGGATCAGGGTAATGAAATTAATCCAATTGCATCCCAAAACGTACCAGATAGTCGTCTGGTTTGATGCCAAAGAGTTCCCGAAAGTAGCGAAATGCCAGCGGTGCATATGTTTTTAGACGGAAGTCAGGAAAGTGATGAGCAGGAGTCATGTTGCTGCCCTCACTGGAGAATAAAACAAAATTGAATTATGAATAAATACAATTTTATTTTCAATGGATTTATTGCTATGAGTTGAAATTGAAGTACCTTGGCAAGAAGACACTCTCAACTACGGAGAAATCTTGCATGAGAACATCTCTGTCAGGTTTGGAGCTAAGGTTTCCTACAGCATAACCAATGGCCAGTTGGATGGCTCCTTTCAGGGCAGCTGGTGTGGGCTGGGAGAAAAAAACCCCAAAACAAAACAATGCTAAGATGGCATAAGGTAATTAGTTTGAATTTAAATTTCTTTTTATTCATTGCCGGCGGAAGGTGAGTCACAATGTCAAAATAACTTTTGTGTTTTTAACATATTTTTGGAAGCATTATGTCAGATTCATTAAAATTTCTTTTCTTTTGTAAATACAATTTGACGATTCAAGTGTTACTGGCAAAAACGGGACGCTCCATTTTTCCAATAAACAGATTAATGGAATGGAAGGACTGGAATCTGAAGCCAGTCTATTTGATTGTGTTGATTTTGAACAAACTTCCCTATTGATATACCGTAACAAGATCAAATATTGATTGGTTTACTGTAAGGTGCATTTTAGGTTAATAAATTGTTTATTTATTTATTTTTAGGTCCCTGTAAATATCCCAACCACTAAAACCATTTTAGACCGGGCTACACAAGATACAAACTGAGTTTAGCGAACACATTCTACAGTCCACAATAAATGTCACAATCATGAACTTACCTTTTTGTGATCTTTTGGCACTTTGGAGGCATGGCTTCCTTTCCCTGAACTGATTGTGCTGCTGGTTGACATCTTTCAACGAGACAGAACTTGACAAGGAGGAAGTATGGACAAGGTACACCAAGTTCCCCTTTAATGTCAATCACGCCTTGAATAGAAATTACCAGAACTGCATTTTCCCCAGGTAAAACACTCCTGTAGGGAGACAAAGAGTCACATAGTTTAGAATATTTTCTCTTTATGCCCAGTAAAACGTTTTTTTTTTTTTTTTTCTTAACCCTACATAGCTTACAAAATTGTGCTGAGGTTTCGGTCTGGAGAACAGCTTTCTGCACTCTGAAGGTCCTTCAGTGTTTGCGCGTGTGTTTAGCTGACGAATCCGCCACAAAAACCCTTGATCCCACTTAAGAAGGATTGGCAAAAAAATGTTGCTTACCCAATCCCCACGTTTTATATAACAGAGGAAACATAATGTTTAGAAAATATTCGTCCATTTCCTCAGATGCAAGAACAAAATATGGCAACAACTAAGAAAGATTCAGATTATATGCCCTAATAAAGGATAATTACTACCTTGGATTTTGTCTGGGTGAATATGTGTTGTTCCATTTTGGACCATAAAGTGCCCTTAAAAATAAATATATTAAATGGTGTACATTTGTGCTGTTTAAGCTAAAATCCAATTTAGTATGTTATTGAATGCACAAGCAATGATCTTTACTTAATATTTAGTACAAAATCACAAAAGTTTACTTAAAGCATTTTATACCCAAATACGTAAGTCTAAATAATATATATAATATTGTAAATGGTAGTCATTTCCTCTAAAAATGTGTTAACAGTTGTTAAATGTAACATAATAATAAATAAATATTTGAGAAAGTATTGTTCGAACTAATGTATTTGAAGATCAAGAGGTGAAGAGGAAATGGTTGTGGCAAATAAACCAAGATGATGATAAATGAGCAGCAACACAGGAAACCTCAAAATCTATATTTCTCATGAACAGAACGTCACGGCAACCAGAGTCAGAAAAGAAATGCAAGCAATCACACGCTACATAACGCACAACGAGATGTTAATGAGAAGTGAACAAAAACAGTTTAAAAAAAATAATAATTGGCTGATACAGGTGGGCATGCCTGCTGACACCAGATAAAGTTCATGAAACTATAAGTACGTAAATGACAAGAAGTGCATGATCACAGGAGAAACAACATGAAAAAAAAGGTTAATATAAAACCACAATGACTCAAATACCTGTTTTCAAAACAGCAAGAATCTGGAGTGACCAAAAAGTAATGGGGACTTTTATTTTCAGGATTAAAAAAACCCAAAACTGTTTCATAAGGATCATTAGGAGGCCTTTTTCACATGGGCGGACCAGTTACAGGGTTAGTATTGTTTGTACAGATTAGAAGCAGATTGCAATGAATAGTTTGAACACCCTGTGACAATTCATTTTAGCTTTCCTCTTAGCAAACACACACTGAGTGACATAATGGTATGAACTAAAATGACAAAGTAAGGGGGTAAGGGGGCTTGAGTGTGATCTGATTAGTGAAAGGAATGTGTAGGTATGTGACAAAAATGGACTTCTTGTTGTGGCTGATTGCACACATAACACAATAGGCCTGTTATATATGTTAATCATATCCAATTTGTTTGTCACAAGTTGATCACTGTTTATAAACATGTTTGGAGGATATCATTTCAAATTCAACCTGTTCTCACAATAACTTTCTGTCATTTTCAAAAATTATGTTGGCTACTTTTTACTACTTTTATAATTTTCAATAAAATTTTCATGGGAAAACACAAGTGCAGGTAATATGTTTGTAATGTGCAGTGAATGCTGAGTAAAATGTATGTACAGTATTTTTTTGTCACCCACACAGTTTTGTTTGACAAGTACTGTAATGCGGATAATCTGCTCCTTATGATGTTGGTGAAGGGCAGTGGCGTTTATTTCCTCTTGCTACACTAAAGTCAAAGTATCTTCCTGATGGCTGACAGCCAATGATTAACATTTCTAACATGAATTTCAACAACAATCTTAAGTAAAAGTGTTTCCTCACTCTGTTGAGAATAGGCAAAAGATTTGCTGAAAGCTTTCTTACCTCAAGAGGCATTCTTTAATGAAGGGAATCAGATTAGGTCAAACCAAACCAGCTCTGCCTGTGGTGAGAAGCCAAATACAGCAATAACTTCCTCATCACTTCCTTCCTTTCTCTCGCTTTGTCTTTCTCCACCTACCTGTTGTACTTCTTGGGCCCCGACTAGGTGTCAGTGAAAGGCCAAAGATTTCAAATCCTTTCCTCAAGCTCCTGTTTTATTGTCCATGCATTTCTTTAGCCTTGTCGGTGTCATGAAGAACGTGGAGTGCAGTACACAGGATACCTCGCTGGATCACCTGGCTAATACTAGTCAGACAATCATTCACACTCACCTTCCAACGTACAGGCAATTAGTCAATAATGATCTTAACAAACATGTTTTTTGGAATGTGGGAGGAATCTGTAACACCAACCCACACACAAGTCCAAGTTGACATAGATTCGGACATGGAAACTTGGTGTAAGGCAACATTGCAAAGACACTCACCCACTGTTTTATCCTTACTTGAATTTTCTGCAGGGCTTTTTCCTCATTAGGGTCACGAGTGAGCTGCAGCCTATCCCAGCGGAGTTTGGGCAAGAGGCCAATTTACTTTGACCTGGGCGTGAGCGACAGTTTTGTTAGGATGTCGAGCACGGATAACCAATGATGGTGCTCACTTTCTTACATAACCAATGATATGAACAAAGGTTCTCAAATTGTTACAGAATATATATAGTAAGAAATCTTCTGGAAAGCACTAACTATAATAGAGGTCCAAAGGGCCTAAAATAAAGACCAACAGTTGGTCAAATTTCAAATCCATTTCTGACCTCAAGAGGGGGCTCTTACAGCACAAGTACAAACTCCATTTGTTCTATTTTGAGAACCTTTCCCGTGAACAATAAGGCACAGTAAAAGTTTACCAGGGTAAAGTAAAAACTGGCTCTTATATAAGACATCGGTTTGTAAAATTTATGGTAGCACTAAAATTCACCCCCTCAAAGAATCTGTAGGGATTTTAGGGGTTTTCGTGATGATTTTTGCCACTTATTGGGATGCCCACTTTTAGTATGTTTGTATACCGGATATGAATACTGTAGTGTGATTGATGTATTTTTTTAAGACCCAGTTGTTGCATGGACTGGAAGCATGATGTCCCTCAGGGTCAGGTAAGGGTTGAACATTTTCCGTGACAATCACTGAGGTGAAAAATGGGGATGATTGACAGATTAATGATATGCATTTGTGGAGCAGTCATGGAGCGTCAATTATCACTGATTAGCTGTAGAGACAATTTATTCACCACTATAGCGATTTAATTTGATTTAGCACTAAGGCTCAGATTGGTAATGATTGAACAGCCAAAGAGATCGCTATATACATGCTGGAGGTGGTCTTTACTTGAATTATAGCGCCACCTAGCAAAACCATGGCTAGAAAACTTCATCAAACAATGGGAAAATATAAATTGCTGTCAAGAATGATTATATTCCATGATAGTGAGTCATGCATTTCAGGTGCTATAAATAACCTTGGTGTCAAAAAAGGTCAGAGCGACACAACAGCCGAGTCAAGTGACCATGAAGAGGTCTCATCTAACGCAGGGATTACTGCATTGCTGCAGCATCCACTTGTGCCTCAAGAATGTCATAACTTAGAGGAGAAAACATTCACTGGGTATCATTCTGAAAAAAACCCCAAAAAAAACCTCTCCTTAAGCAAGGTGCATGGATGCGTGTTTTTTATCTTAGTGATGAAGAACAGGGAATCTCGACTAAGTTCTTCATTTGTACATGGAAGAATGGCAAACAGGATGAGTGACACGGTGAGAGATTTTGTAAATGGAAGATGTTTGAGACTGATTGTTATCTGTAATTTATCAACTAGTTCAGAGTTACCCCGTTATATGTGCATGCACAATCTAGTGAGATCCAGCTGAAAGATGAACCATTTGACATTGACAAAGGGTATCGAATTGACAGTGTGTTTATTATTAGCCTGTTGATACTGTTGCAGAATATTTTGATATAATTAAATCAAACAAAATATTCTTATTAAAAAAACGTTATTATTCATTTGGTTGAATTTTGCAACATTGCCAGTCTATTTAAAAATAGGAATATATTATAGTTGTAAAGGCAGAACCTTGATGCATCATACAGTGACCATACTAGAGTGATTTCATCTGTACATAATGTGGTCCTCCGTGATTTCCATTTTAATTATTTGGGTCACTTGGGTCACTGAGACTGAAATGTGGCTATGACAGGCGCACTAATGACATTACTGAAATATATGCACCGGTATTATACATCTATAGATAATGTTAAGTTACAATTTGTTGTTCTTAGCAAACTGATACTTAAAAATCAATTGTGAAACATGGAGCTATCAATACAAATGTAGAATGTTGATATTAACACATGGGTTTGCCTTTTCGTGTGCCATCTGAAGGTGCCTCAAGGTGCTGTTTTGCCTTCGAACTGATGTCAGAGAAGATTCATTAGGATCTACTGACCTCTAAAGTCATAAAGTGGAATTACAATCATAAACAACTACAGGCTGTATAATAATAATTCAATAAAAATGGCAAATTGGAGGCACAAGTTTGGTTGTATTGACATATTATGTATTATAAGCGTATGTTGCAGTTGACGGTTGTAAATTAACTTTAGTAATTACGTCAAGTTGATACCTTGTAGCTCAGATTTGGGTGTGTGTGCATTTTTGAACTATTGACAGCAAACCAATCACAAGTTTAGTAGTGACACAATTTCACCTAAAGATTTACAAAAGGTGTTGAAAGGTGGTGAACAGCAGTATGTAGTAGTTCACATAGAGATAGATTCAGTCAATCCCCCATTTCCAATAGCTCTGAATGACTGATGCTAAGACCAGTGTAAAGTCAGTCTCTCACCCAAAGTCAGAGATAGAAGCAAAGAAAAGGATTGGATACGACAGAAATGGAAATTATGCTTTAATTTTTTTTCTCCCCCACCCCCAATAAAAGTCGCCGATTAATTTTATTGACTGTCAGCCAAAGGTCAGACTTGGAATGCTATGCCTGATTTCCTGAAAATTAAGAGACAATTTACGAGAAGAGCAAACCAAGAGCTCACAATGGAGCCAATAAAGAACTGAGATTTTGCTGCAATATCCACAGTGATGGAAAAATGGATGAATTCTGTCAAGGATGAGAACCAGAGATTCATGAAATATGACATTACAACAGCCATTTGAATTAAGACCAATTCAAATCTTCATGTCCAAAGAATGACACAAAGAGCTTAACCAAATTTGGAACAACGCAACATTTGAAAGAGATAAAATTTCTTCATAAACGTAATATTTTTTTTGACTAACCTAGAAAATTCTTTTATGTCATTCTGACAAGTATAATGATCATGTTTTTGGTTTTCTTCCTCCTATTTTTTCTCATTAAATATTAAAAGATGTGTTCAAGATAGAAGATGGAGAAGCATTATAAAAAGATGGCATATTGCCCTCACCTACAGTACATTACCATTTTCTTCCTGATTCTGGACGTAAGTTACATATGCCTGGCCATCTAATACATTGTCTCTCATTTGCCGTACTTCATTTGGTCCCTGAAAGTTCCGTCTTTTGCCACGAATGGAGCCAGTAAGTCTCTGCAAAGTATTGTAATGGCAGCACAATAACTGCATATATTTTCTTAGTACAATATTTTGATATATCATTTGATGAACAGCATTACTGTCAATGGTTGGGCTATGGATTGACGTTATGGGTAAAAAACTACTAACACTTTGTATTTGAGCCAAGATCTGTAGTAATGAAGAGAACGTGGATGTCAGGGCCTTAACTCATGCGCTTACTTGCTGTCTCCAAGGTAACAATTAAGACTGGCCCCTAATGGAGGAGCAGCACACTTTTACTTTCAGGCTGTAGAAAATCATCTGTCATGCTAACCTTTTGTATTTGGAACAGCTTCCCATTTTCAATGCAAGTCTTAATCAGCATTATTCAAATTTTCCCTGCTAGTAGGACAAATGAAAATTAACACAATTTTCAAAACATGTTTGTTGCTTGTGTTTCATGTAAATATATGTATAAATTGCAGAAATATTTTCATAAGCAATTCATCTGGTGCATATTGCAGAACGGATTTTCTTTCCTCCTCGACATTCTTAGGTTTCCATCGATTGCAGCATGAAAATCAAATTGCAGACACTTGAAATTTGCTTATGCATACTCCATTATCATGAATAGATCCAATTTCATTTGTTCTCTTAAGCCTCGTTCAAAAAGGATTAACATTACCGGAGAGGTAGAGAATGACATTTTCACTGCGCTTCTTTATAATTTATCTCATTGTTCCGGACACAGTTTTTAACCATGTGGAAATAACACGTTACGGTCTGTCATACACTTGGGCAGTCAACGGCTCTGAGAGAGGCTTAGAAAGAGACAGAGATTCTCCATCTGATTCACACCACACTTGACATAAAATAATATATCAATTCAGTAATCAATTATTATGTTTTTATTACTTTCAATCAGAATAAATCATCAATCAAATAAATTGCAGGGGGAAAAATAAGGTCACATAATGCAGCCGAATTGCCTCCATAAAAAGCGAAACGCATCATAAAATTTGTTTCCGACTCAAGTGAAGATCTCAGGAGGGAATTAGGTTGTCTTCATTAAGTTTTGAAGCATTAATTTGGCGGTGATTTACTCTTGCCTGGTTATTATGGTTGAGTGACATGACAGTAGGTTGCACCTTGGACATAAGGACCCACAAAATCTCACAATCACGCAAATAACAAAATCCCATGAAACTGCATGATAATATATATTAAACCTTTTTGATTAGTGATTTTTTTTCTCAGCTGTTGCACCACCTTGAGGCGGAAAATATAACAACCGCCCACATTCTTTGGAGTTTTGCATTTATTCTTGTATTTCTTAAAGGTAGTTTGAAGGCTTGATCTGCTGCAGGTAAATAAGTTTCTTCTTACTCCATGTCAAGGATGATCAGCGGCAGTAAGTGATAATGAAAGGAGCCATTTGATTGGCGGGGAAACAAGATGGCAGTGTTCAAGGACGTGCCTGTATATTCCTGATATACTGTAAGCCGTAGATGAACCATGATAATTATCGACAGTAAAGAAAGAATTTTGTAACACTGATGTCTCAGGAGGTAGAATGGCCTTTTTGAATTGGAGGGTTACCAGTTAGATCTTGCACTTCCCTAGTGATCATGTTGAGCGTCCTTGAGCTCAATGAGCCGCTACGTGCTCCTGATGGTGCAGTTGGCATCTTGCATGGTAGCCTGTGCCATCAGTGTGTGACTGAATGGTCATTGAGATGGATGTAAATATAGTAGACTCTGCAAAGTCTAAAGGAAGCCAAAAAACACTGGTCTGGAAAACCTGTTGAAGCATAACTTCTACAAACAAGCAAATGTCTTAAGTTGAAAAGGGTTCAGGGTAAAGAATTGAAACTCTGCAGAATGAGAGAAATCATTCCGAATGACCTGCAAACACAGACACTCAAGTTACGACAAGTGAATGAAAAGATAAGTTAGACTCAGTTAGTTACACACAGAAAATCCAATAAACACAATACAGTATATACAAGTACCGTATTTCCCGCACTATAAGGCGCACCGGATTATAAGGCGCACCTTCAATAAATGGCCCATTTTAAAACTTTGTCCATATATAAAGTGCACCGGATTATAAAGCGCGTAGAATAAATAACTCAACCTTGCTCAAACGTTACTCCAATCACAATATAGTAACACTTGAAATAGTGAAAACAATAACAATATATCAATAACTCAATGTTGCTCAAACTTTAATATCACACAACACACAAAATAAACACATAAAGCCTACTTTAATAAGTTAGTCCTCGTCCAGGAATCCATATTGGTCCATATATAAGACGCACTGTCGGCTTTTGAGAAAAGGTTTTTAGGTGCGCCTTATAGTGCGGAAAATACGGTAAGTGTCTTTCCAGTCAGCGATGTCATTGGATCAGTAGAGAGTATTTGCAATTCCAGAAGTAGAACGTGTGCATCCACCTAAAAAGCTGAGGAGAAAATAATTTATTCAAACTTGAGATTTGCCTGTCTGATAGCTATCACCCCTAAAGGTTGTAAAAAAAGCATTTTTTTATTGAGTACATATGTTTATGTTTGCCGTCTATGATGATGGCTGCAAGCGCCGAGAGAAGGAACGCCGACTGTGTCTAAAATGAGAGAGGCAAAGTGCTGCTGTCACAAATTTAAAAGACAAATTGTCAGTGGCTTAGCGGGAGCCCCATAAGCCTGTTAAACAAAACAACAACGTGCTTGACATGATGAGCTATATGGCTAACAACTGAGGGAGCAGATATGATGTCTATCATCTGCAGGGCTTTGTATGAGTTGTCTTAAAAAACACATCAGTTGAAACGGTAATCTGCTGATCTCACCTTCTGTCTTTACACAGAGTGTGTTGACTGTGACAGAACTAAAGTCTCACAGTTAATTTGGGGTAATTAATTTTAATTAGCAAGCAGATAGGAGCAGTTTGTTCAGCAGATGGGAGTGTCACTCCTCGAACCTGACTGACTCTGGAACGTCCCTCGTCATCACCTCCTCCTCCTCCTCCTCCTCCTCCTCCTCTAGGGGTATACCCCACTATTAATCTGCTGGGTCACAGGGCCCTGCTCAGGCCTCATCTTTCATCAGACTTGCGTGAAACGTAAGACACTATCGTTACACTTAAGAGATTACTCCTCTTAGATGAGAAGATGTAATCAACCCCTGACAGCTGCTAAAAAAGGCAAACAGTAGGTTCTTAAATCTTCATTAGTCAACTGTTAATGAGGTTTGTTTTATACACGCGCACACACACGAACACACTCTCTCTCTCTCTCTCACACACACACACGCACACGCACACACACACACACGCACGCACGCACGCACGCACGCACACACACACACACACACACACACGCACACACACACACACACACACACACACACACACACACACACACACACACACACACACACACACACACACACACACACACACACACACACACACACACACGCATGCATTAACCCAAGTATGCACGCAACGCAAGTATGAACTGATTATCATTTTTTGGCCAAGTTTGGCCCGGTTTAACTTGGCTTAAGCAAGTCTTGGAAAGACTGAGAAAATGTTTCCCCAGAGAAAGGTAAGGTTATATTAGAAAGCCATGATCAAGATTTTTTTGGGTGCTGGGACGAAACATAAGGAAAATAATGAGGTCAGGTCACACACTAGGAATGTTATAACGACCAATATTATCACCACTGTTAAAAATTCTGACCCTACTGTAAATTCCTAGATTGAAACCGTAACCCTACTTTGTAATCCTACTATGAAACCCTGAGCCTGCTTGCAAGCCCTAAACCTAATTTGAAACATTAATCCTAATTTGAAACACTAACCCTTTTTGACATTTTATTGTAGCTTGGCTTGCTACATTATCCACATAATTTGCTTAATACTGGGTTTACATAATACTGGCGTTCTACGGAATCCTTGCCGCTCTAAAAAAGTTCATTCATTGGCATTGCATCGTGAAAAAAGAGCAAGACATAACACTTAAAATTGGCCAATCATTTGTTCAAGTAACATGAACATGAATGGACTAATATTAAGTGTAGATTTTTAATTATAAAAAAAAAAGTAATTCACCAAATTGGGACTTATGAGGTTTTGTCGATAGGTTTTGAGCTATAGCATATACAAACATATGCACTGTCATATGGTTAAGCTTGATGTCATCTATTAGACACACGCACGCACGCACGCACGCACGCACGCACGCACGCACGCACGCACGCACGCACGCACGCACGCACGCACGCACGCACGCACGCACGCGCACACGCGCACACGCGCACACGCGCACACACACACACACACACACACACACACACACACACACACACACACACACACACACGCGCACACACACACACACACACACATCCTTGTTAACCTCCCTCTGCAGGACCCAACTTAATTTACCGAGTTCTGGGGTCCACCCTTTCTAGTGGTCCAAGAACTATGAAAAAAATCAGGCAACTCCCAAAAAAAATCTTGTTACTAAAAATCACTTTCAATAAACACAATTTGAAACTTTTTTTTTCATGTCAGTTTTTCAGTCATATCTGGGGCCTGTTTCTAACATTCCGGCTTTGCGGGGTCCACCTTTACACACATGAGATTTTTAGTCAGTTATGGGGATCGCTTTTAATATTTCAACCTTAAGAGGTCTACCTATACACACATTATTTTTTTAGCCAGTTATGGAGCTTGCTGTTAAGATTTAAGACTTGTTAGGTCTGCCTTTATAAAGAGGATCTATCAAGTTCAACCCCAACCCTAATCTAACCCAAACATGCATTTGTGTGGACTTAATCATTTGAGAAAACCTAAAAATTTTGTTAGTGTTATTAATACTTTCATCTGGCTAAATATACTAGATATACATTGAAATGTGCATTCTAAAATACATTCTGAAGTCTTTATTCAGATTCTGGTCCATTTTCCTTGGTCACAGTCTTAATATTCTTCAATTTGTTCAGTCATATTGGTACATTTTAAAATATTTAAATTCTGCATTTTAGCTAACTATAAAGTACACAGGATTTACAAGTAATAATTGTCGAGTCAAAATTTTAAATGGACACATTACAAATGTAGCCAATGAATAAAGGAACTTATTTAATCTAACATTTACGAACAGGAGAAGTGGAGCATAAAAAAAATCACAAACAAATAGTGAACAAATGGTGAAACAGGACCAGCCATGTGTTTCTATCTCTGTTAAGGGAAGCTGTTTCACTCATATTTTCTCCTCATGGTGGTTATTCTCTTTTTGACAAAGTACTTAACAGCTCGGTGCTTGTGGTTCTGCAGCAATGCATCTCTCGCAGTCAAGCTTACCAGGAACCTGATTTGTCAATATATACTTCCTTGAATGTTTATTTACTGCAGCACATTCCTCTGGGGTCCAGCTTCTTTTCACAACTTTTCCGTTACCTAAGGGCATAGGAAGAGCACTTTTTAGTTTACAACTTAATTAGAACAAAATTGCATAAAGAATACATTCACTTTATGTACAATTATCCGACAATATAATTCAAATGAGATAT
The DNA here is from genome assembly GCF_024217435.2 of Syngnathus scovelli. Lineage (NCBI taxonomy): Eukaryota > Metazoa > Chordata > Actinopteri > Syngnathiformes > Syngnathidae > Syngnathus > Syngnathus scovelli. The sequence goes on from NC_090859.1 coordinate 7,164,265, forward strand.
TTTATAACGTCAACTATCTTTGTCAACAGTGATGAGCCTACAATAGACATAAGTAAATCAGTTAATATCTGAGATATTAATCGGGTCATTTAAGTTGCTAGGTGGTCTTCAGTGTCAGCTGTTTTGATATTAACAAAATTAAAAATAGATGCACAAAAGGGTAACATTAGAATGCCCCCAGTTTTGGTGGTGGGGGAAAGAGGTCTCTCATTTTCTTGATTACTTTTAAGCAGTTTTGCATTTGACCAGAATGTCACTGCTGGTAGATGAAGCAATTCCTGGACCCTACAGAGGTTGCACAGGCAGTCAAACTCCACCATGGCAGCACATTGGGATGCACCATTTCTCTGACAAAACCATTAAGAACAGATACAAGTTGTTGCAAAATCAGGGAAAATAAAAAATAAAAATCAGAGAAAAACTTTTTTCAGACAGTGTTTTACATGTATGGGGAATTTGCTTTGATAACGTGCTACACATGGACAAACAAAGATGATAAAAGTAAATTTGGAAATATATAGTGTGTAAAAAATTAAATGCAAGCTGTATAAGAATGGTATCTGCCTTGGTGTGACAATGTGTGAATTTGCATATTCACTAATAGGTTAATCTAGAGCAATTTTTCTTTCTCTCTTTTGAGGTAAATGTGTCATGTATACATTACCTCTATTTAAAAATAGATGTAAACAAACATCTCACATATAATCAAGGTTAGCAATGACCTGTAACTCACATGAGAAAGGATGGGTCAATTTTCATTTTATGACAAAATTCAAAAGTTTAGACCTTACATGTCTAAGAAAAAAAGTCAAGTGGTGTTTAATATATCTTGCTTGGGTCATCTAAATCTTAGTAAGCAGCATATGTGAGGATAATTAGATACTGATACAGTAGTAACAATTGGGCAATTTAAAAGCAACTGTGATAAAGTTATATATTGAAAAGGATTACTCTAAACTCACCTCCCTTTTTGGCAGACTTTTCATTACTTGGGCCACGAGATGCGGAGGTACAAGAGGTCACTTCTATCACTTCTGGGATCAGCCCATCTGAAATGATGATTTTTAAGTACAGAAAAAAAACACAGTATAGCAATATTCTAAAACAAAAATTAACTGCACCTGTATAAGAATGCTTGGTCAAATTTAATATACTCTTGTTTTGAGCAGATTGATTTGCAGAGGTACAGAGCAGTCCTTTTGGGAATCATTGTCAGTATCATCACTGTCTGAGTAGTCCACTTTGAGAAACTCCTTTGATAATTGATAGCTCTATGGAGGGAATTAAAAGAAATGTGTTGTTAGTTTCTGCAAGCTACTCTTATATGCTGTATTAATATAAAGACTAGAATTTCTTTGCTCAAAATAATTAAAATTTCTGTCCAATATCTTAACTGGTAGACGACCGGTGCTGTACACATCCTCTGAAATATGCCAAAACCTTATATCACAGGAAATTTTACATATAAAACATGGAAAAGGCTCCAAAATTTACAACAAAGAAGCCACAAGAAACCATATTTCAGAAATCTGTTATTATGTGAGTGTGAATGATTGGCTTGGTTGGAATAACCAAGACAATTTTAGATCCATACGGAGGGCCCCACAAGTAGCCATCACAAATCTGTTATGTGTGTGTGAATGATTGGCTTGGTTGGACACCCATGGGCGCATGTTTCAACAATCCATCTATAGGTGTGTGTGCCACTGGTTCGTTTGGGCTCTATGAGGAGAACCACTAAAACCGTGTGATCCAATGGTTGGCTGAATGCTGTTTAAGGTACCTTCTGACTAAAGAACAGCTTTCCAACTAAAAGCTGTAAACTAAGAGAACAAGAAAAGGTCTACAAAGTTTATTTCTTACAACAAAGTCTAACTGAATGTTACCTGTTGGCTGGCATCTTGTTTGATGTTATCATCAGGGTCAGAGTCCTGCCAAGTTCTGGCTGATTCAGGCAGCGCACCATCAACAGGAGCCTGAGAGCCTGTCACCTGGAATTAAAACCACAAATAACTTACCAACATCATACAGACACCACAAATGACAGACTCAAGACCTGTATAGTTAAATCATGTGAAGTTAGTCCCCAAAACCAAACAAGCTTTTCTAACTAAAGTGTTCCAGTCAGTTCTGGATGTCTAATCAGGTCCTATAACAGCATCTTTATGGATGTAGTGGAGCATCCTTGAGCATGACACTTTAGCCGTTTAACTGTTGAGGATGTGTGGAACTATAGCTGTAATATAATCAGCCTCCATAATGTCCATAACCAAAATATGATCTAAAAACATGAGACAACCTTCGATCCATACGGAGGGCCCCACAAGTAGCTATCAGAAATCTGTTATTATGTGTGTGTGAATGATTGGCTTGGTTGGAATAACCAAGACAACTTTAGATCCATACGGAGGGCCCCACAAGTAGCCATCAGAAATCTGTTATTATGTGTGTGTGAATGATTGGCTTGGTTGGAATAACCAAGACAACTTTCGATCCATGCGGAGGGCCCCACAAGTAGCCATCAGAAATCTTTTATGTGTGTGTGAATGATTGGCTTGGTTGGACACCCATGGGCGCATGTTTCAAATATCCATCTATAGGTGTGTGTGCCACTGGTTCGTTTGGGCTCTATGAGGAGAACCACTAAAACCGTGTGATCCAATGGTTGGCTGAATGCTGTTTAAGGTACCTTCTGACTAAAGAACAGCTTTCCAACTAAAAGCTGTAAACTAAGAGAACAAGAAAAGGTCTACAAAGTTTATTTCTTACAACAAAGTCTAACTGAATGTTACCTGTTGGCTGGCATCTTGTTTGATGTTATCATCAGGGTCAGAGTCCTGCCAAGTTCTGGCTGGTTCAGGCAGCGCACCATCAACGGGAGCCTGAGAGCCTGTCACCTGGAATTAAAACCACAAATAACTTACCAACATCATACAGACACCACAAATAACAGACTCAAGACCTGTATAGTTAAATCATGTGAAGTTAGTCCCCGAAACCAAACAAGCTTTTCTAACTAAAGTGTTACAGTCAGTTCTGGATGTCTAATCAGGTCCTATAACAGCATCTTTATGGATGTAGTGGAGCATCCTTGAGCATGACACTTTAGCCGTTTAACTGTTGAGGATGTGTGGAACTATAGCTGTAATATAATCAGCCTCCATAATGTCCATAACCAAAATATGATCTAAAAACATGAGACAACCTTCGATCAATACGGAGGGCCCCACAAGTAGCTATCAGAAATCTGTTATTATGTGTGTGTGAATGATTGGCTTGGTTGGAATAACCAAGACAACTTTCGATCCATACGGAGGGCCCCACAAGTAGCCATGAGAAATCTGTTATTATGTGTGTGTGAATGATTGGCTTGGTTGGAATAACCAAGACAACTTTCGATCCATACGGAGGGCCCCACAAGTAGCCATCAGAAATCTGTTATGTGTGTGTGAATGATTGGCTTGGTTGGACACCCATGGGCGCATGTTTCAAATATCCATGTATAGGTGTGTGTGCCACTGGTTCGTTTGGGCTCTATGAGGAGAACCACTAAAACCGTGTGATCCAATGGTTGGCTGAATGCTGTTTAAGGTACCTTCTGACTAAAGAACAGCTTTCCAACTAAAAGCTGTAAACTAAGAGAACAAGAAAAGGTCTACAAAGTTTATTTCTTACAACAAAGTCTAACTGAATGTTACCTGTTGGCTGGCATCTTGTTTGATGTTATCATCAGGGTCAGAGTCCTGCCAAGTTCTGGCTGGTTCAGGCAGCGCACCGTCAACAGGAGCCTGAGAGCCTGTCACCTGGAATTAAAACCACAAATAACTTACCAACATCATACAGACACCACAAATGACAGACTCAAGACCTGTATAGTTAAATCATGTGAAGTTAGTCCCCAAAACCAAACAAGCTTTTCTAACTAAAGTGTTCCAGTCAGCCCTGATGTCTAATCAGGTCCTATAACAGCATCTTTATGGATGTAGTGGAGCATCCTTCAGCATGACACTTTAGCCGTTTTGCTGTTGAGGATGTGTGGAACTATAGCTGTAATATAATCAGCCTCCATAATGTCCATAACCAAAATATGATCTAAAAACATGAGACAACCTTCGGTCAATACGGAGGGCCCCACAAGTAGCCGTCAGAAATCTGTTATTATGTGTGTGTGAATGATTGGCTTGGTTGGAACAACCAAGACAACTTTCGATCCATACGGAGGGCCCCACAAGTAGCCATGAGAAATCTGTTATTATGTGCGTGTGAATGATTGGCTTGGTTGGAATAACCAAGACAACTTTCGATCCATACGGAGGGCCCCACAAGTAGCCATCAGAAATCTGTTATGTGTGTGTGTGAATGATTGGCTTGGTTGGACACCCATGGGCGCATGTTTCAAATATCCATGTATAGGTGTGTGTGCCACTGGTTCGTTTGGGCTCTATGAGGAGAACCACTAAAACCGTGTGATCCAATGGTTGGCTGAATGCTGTTTAAGGTACCTTCTGACTAAAGAACAGCTTTCCAACTAAAAACTGTAAACTAAGAGAACAAGAAAAGGTCTACAAAGTTTATTTCTTACAACAAAGTCTAACTGAATGTTACCTGTTGGCTGGCATCTTGTTTGATGTTATCATCAGGGTCAGAGTCCTGCCAAGTTCTGGCTGGTTCAGGCAGAGCACCGTCAACAGGAGCCTGAGAGCCTGTCACCTGGAATTAAAACCACAAATAACTTACCAACATCATACAGACACCACAAATGACAGACTCAAGACCTGTATAGTTAAATCATGTGAAGTTAGTCCCCAAAACCAAACAAGCTTTTCTAACTAAAGTGTTCCAGTCAGACCTGATGTCTAATCAGGTCCTATAACAGCATCTTTATGGATGTAGTGGAGCATGCTTCAGCATGACACTTTAGCCGTTTAGCTGTTGAGGATGTGTGGAACTATAGCTGTAATATAATCAGCCTCCATAATGTCCATAACCAAAATATGATCTAAAAACATGAGGCAACCTTTGATCCATACGGAGGGCCCCACAAGTAGCCATCAGAAATCTGTTATTGTGTGTGTGTGAATGATTGGCTTGGTTGGAATAACCAAGACAACTTTAGATCCATACGGAGGGCCCCACAAGTAGCCATCAGAAATCTGTTATGTGTGTGTGTGAATGATTGGCTTGGTTGGACACCCATGGGCGCATGTTTCAACAATCCTTCTATAGGTGTGTGTGCCACTGGTTCGTTTGGGCTCTATGAGGAGAACCACTAAAACCGTGTGATCCAATGGTTGGCTGAATGCTGTTTAAGGTACCTTCTGACTAAAGAACAGCTTTCCAACTAAAAGCTGTAAACTAAGAGAACAAGAAAAGGTCTACAAAGTTTATTTCTTACAACAAAGTCTAACTGAATGTTACCTGTTGGCTGGCATCTTGTTTGATGTTATCATCAGGGTCAGAGTCCTGCCAAGTTCTGGCTGGTTCAGGCAGCGCACCGTCAACAGGAGCCTGAGAGCCTGTCACCTGGAATTAAAACCACAAATAACTTACCAACATCATACAGACACCACAAATGACAGACTCAAGACCTGTATAGTTAAATCATGTGAAGTTAGTCCCCAAAACCAAACAAGCTTTTCTAACTAAAGTGTTCCAGTCAGACCTGATGTCTAATCAGGTCCTATAACAGCATCTTTATGGATGTAGTGGAGCATCCTTCAGCATGACACTTTAGCCGTTTTGCTGTTGAGGATGTGTGGAACTATAGCTGTACTATAATCAGCCTCCATAATGTCCATAACCAAAATATGATCTAAAAACATGAGACAACTTTCGATCCATACGGAGGGCCCCACAAGTAGCCGTCAGAAATCTGTTATTGTGTGTGTGTGAATGATTGGCTTGGTTGGAATAACCAAGACAACTTTAGATCCATACGGAGGGCCCCACAAGTAGCCATCAGAAATCTGTTGTGTGTGTGAATGATTGGCTTGGTTGGACACCCATGGGCGCATGTTTTAACAATCCTTCTATAGGTGTGTGTGCCACTGGTTCGTTTGGGCTCTATGAGGAGAACCACTAAAACCGTGTGATCCAATGGTTGGCTGAATGCTGTTTAAGGTACCTTCTGACTAAAGAACAGCTTTCCAACTAAAAGCTGTAAACTAAGAGAACAAGAAAAGGTCTACAAAGTTTATTTCTTACAACAAAGTCTAACTGAATGTTACCTGTTGGCTGGCATCTTGTTTGATGTTATCATCAGGGTCAGAGTCCTGCCAAGTTCTGGCTGGTTCAGGCAGCGCACCGTCAACAGGAGCCTGAGAGCCTGTCACCTGGAATTAAAACCACAAATAACTTACCAACATCATACAGACACCACAAATGACAGACTCAAGACCTGTATAGTTAAATCATGTGAAGTTAGTCCCCAAAACCAAACAAGCTTTTCTAACTAAAGTGTTCCAGTCAGCCCTGATGTCTAATCAGGTCCTATAACAGCATCTTTATGGATGTAGTGGAGCATCCTTCAGCATGACACTTTAGCCGTTTTGCTGTTGAGGATGTGTGGAACTATAGCTGTAATATAATCAGCCTCCATAATGTCCATAACCAAAATATGATCTAAAAACATGAGACAACCTTCGGTCAATACGGAGGGCCCCACAAGTAGCTGTCAGAAATCTGTTATTATGTGTGTGTGAATGATTGGCTTGGTTGGAACAACCAAGACAACTTTCGATCCATACGGAGGGCCCCACAAGTAGCCATGAGAAATCTGTTATTATGTGTGTGTGAATGATTGGCTTGGTTGGAATAACCAAGACAACTTTCGATCCATACGGAGGGCCCCACAAGTAGCCATCAGAAATCTGTTATTGTGTGTGTGTGAATGATTGGCTTGGTTGGAATAACCAAGACAACTTTAGATCCATACGGAGGGCCCCACAAGTAGCCATCAGAAATCTGTTGTGTGTGTGAATGATTGGCTTGGTTGGACACCCATGGGCGCATGTTTTAACAATCCTTCTATAGGTGTGTGTGCCACTGGTTCGTTTGGGCTCTATGAGGAGAACCACTAAAACCGTGTGATCCAATGGTTGGCTGAATGCTGTTTAAGGTACCTTCTGACTAAAGAACAGCTTTCCAACTAAAAGCTGTAAACTAAGAGAACAAGAAAAGGTCTACAAAGTTTATTTCTTACAACAAAGTCTAACTGAATGTTACCTGTTGGCTGGCATCTTGTTTGATGTTATCATCAGGGTCAGAGTCCTGCCAAGTTCTGGCTGGTTCAGGCAGCGCACCGTCAACAGGAGCCTGAGAGCCTGTCACCTGGAATTAAAACCACAAATAACTTACCAACATCATACAGACACCACAAATGACAGACTCAAGACCTGTATAGTTAAATCATGTGAAGTTAGTCCCCAAAACCAAACAAGCTTTTCTAACTAAAGTGTTCCAGTCAGCCCTGATGTCTAATCAGGTCCTATAACAGCATCTTTATGGATGTAGTGGAGCATCCTTCAGCATGACACTTTAGCCGTTTTGCTGTTGAGGATGTGTGGAACTATAGCTGTAATATAATCAGCCTCCATAATGTCCATAACCAAAATATGATCTAAAAACATGAGACAACCTTCGGTCAATACGGAGGGCCCCACAAGTAGCTGTCAGAAATCTGTTATTATGTGTGTGTGAATGATTGGCTTGGTTGGAACAACCAAGACAACTTTCGATCCATACGGAGGGCCCCACAAGTAGCCATGAGAAATCTGTTATTATGTGTGTGTGAATGATTGGCTTGGTTGGAATAACCAAGACAACTTTCGATCCATACGGAGGGCCCCACAAGTAGCCATCAGAAATCTGTTATTGTGTGTGTGTGAATGATTGGCTTGGTTGGAATAACCAAGACAACTTTAGATCCATACGGAGGGCCCCACAAGTAGCCATCAGAAATCTGTTATGTGTGTGTGAATGATTGGCTTGGTTGGACACCCATGGGCGCATGTTTCAACAATCCTTCTATAGGTGTGTGTGCCACTGGTTCATTTGGGCTCTATGAGGAGAATCACTAAAACCATGTGATCCAATGGTTGGCTGAATGCTGTTTAAGGTACCTTCTGACTAAAGAACAGCTTTCCAACTAAAAGCTGTAAACTAAGAGAACAAGAAAAGGTCTACAAAGTTGATTTCTTACAACAAAGTCTAACTGAATGTTACCTGTTGGCTGGCATCTTGTTTGATGTTATCATCAGGGTCAGAGTCCTGCCAAGTTCTGGCTGGTTCAGGCAGAGCACCGTCAACAGGAGCCTGAGAGCCTGTCACCTGGAATTAAAACCACAAATAACTTACCAACATCATACAGACACCACAAATGACAGACTCAAGACCTGTATAGTTAAATCATGTGAAGTTAGTCCCCAAAACCAAACAAGCTTTTCTAACTAAAGTGTTCCAGTCAGACCTGATGTCTAATCAGGTCCTATAACAGCATCTTTATGGATGTAGTGGAGCATCCTTCAGCATGACACTTTAGCCGTTGAGGATGTGTGGAACTATAGCTGTAATATAATCAGCCTCCATAATGTCCATAACCAAAATATGATCTAAAAACATGAGGCAACCTTTGATCCATACGGAGGGCCCCACAAGTAGCCATCAGAAATCTGTTATTGTGTGTGTGTGAATGATTGGCTTGGTTGGAATAACCAAGACAACTTTAGATCCATACGGAGGGCCCCACAAGTAGCCATCAGAAATCTGTTATGTGTGTGCGAATGATTGGCTTGGTTGGACACCCATGGGCGCATGTTTCAACAATCCTTCTATAGGTGTGTGTGCCGCTGGTTCGTTTGGGCTCTATGAGGAGAACCACTAAAACCGTGTGATCCAAAGGTTGGCTGAATGCTGTTTAAGGTACCTTCTGACTAAAGAACAGCTTTCCAACTAAAAGCTGTAAACTAAGAGAACAAGAAAAGGTCTACAAAGTTTATTTCTTACAACAAAGTCTAACTGAATGTTACCTGTTGGCTGGCATCTTGTTTGATGTTATCATCAGGGTCAGAGTCCTGCCAAGTTCTGGCTGGTTCAGGCAGCGCACCGTCAACAGGAGCCTGAGAGCCTGTCACCTGGAATTAAAACCACAAATAACTTACCAACATCATACAGACACCACAAATGACAGACTCAAGACCTGTATAGTTAAATCATGTGAAGTTAGTCCCCAAAACCAAACAAGCTTTTCTAACTAAAGTGTTCCAGTCAGCCCTGATGTCTAATCAGGTCCTATAACAGCATCTTTATGGATGTAGTGGAGCATCCTTCAGCATGACACTTTAGCCGTTTTGCTGTTGAGGATGTGTGGAACTATAGCTGTAATATAATCAGCCTCCATAATGTCCATAACCAAAATATGATCTAAAAACATGAGACAACTTTCGATCCATACGGAGGGCCCCACAAGTAGCCATCAGAAATCTGTTATTGTGTGTGTGTGAATGATTGGCTTGGTTGGAATAACCAAGACAACTTTAGATCCATACGGAGGGCCCCACAAGTAGCCATCAGAAATCTGTTATGTGTGTGCGAATGATTGGCTTGGTTGGACACCCATGGGCGCATGTTTCAACAATCCTTCTATAGGTGTGTGTGCCGCTGGTTCGTTTGGGCTCTATGAGGAGAACCACTAAAACCGTGTGATCCAATGGTTGGCTGAATGCTGTTTAAGGTACCTTCTGACTAAAGAACAGCTTTCCAACTAAAAGCTGTAAACTAAGAGAACAAGAAAAGGTCTACAAAGTTTATTTCTTACAACAAAGTCTAACTGAATGTTACCTGTTGGCTGGCATCTTGTTTGATGTTATCATCAGGGCCAGAGTCCTGCCAAGTTCTGTCTGGTTCAGGCAGCGCACCGTCAACAGGAGCCTGAGAGCCTGTCACCTGGAATCAAAACCACAAATAACTTACCAACATCATACTGAGAGTAATTCAAATAAAAGAGACAAAAATCTTCCTTTTTTTAATAACAAATTAATATTCCAACTTGCATACTTGATCTTACTGACTTACTTTTTCACGCCATGGCCATTTAGAATCACCATAGTTGTAATCGATTTCAGTTCCCATTTCTATGTTTTTGATGGCAAAAAGGCACAAATGGGGCTCGTCATTTACTATTTTTTTCATGGTGCAGTTTGGAGACTTGTGGTTGTCATTCACTAATCTTCCAAGAGAGCCATCCTCTGTTGATGCATCAATACTAGGAAAGAAAAAACAGAAATCAAACATTTTGTATCATATAACTAGTTTTTTTAGTAAAATAAAAGTTGGCTTACAGAAATAAAAACTTGCAACATTTCAAAAGAAAAGTTGAGAGGGAAACAATGTCTTTTTGAACGTCATAGCACTAAATAAAAAAAATTGTTAATGCCACAATCCTGATGTGTTATTGAAATATTGCTTCTGAGTGACTCACTAATTTAGGGTATTTTATTCCAGTCTCTTTCTAGAGTTCATAATTATTGTATAGAAAATATTTGGATATACATACCACCAGTAATGATTCTGTCATTCAAAGTCAAAGAGAAATGTACTCTCCTTTTCAGAGTACTTGCTTGTTTGGCATTTTTCTGCTGACAGAAGTTGACCCCTGTATTCTAAGATGAACTCTCCTTGTTCAAAGTGCTGGGTAGCAAACACGCCTCTTCCTGCAAGGACATTTTATATAAAACCATTGGTTATGAGAAAATATTTCTTTAAGATACACCTTTAACCAAATAATTGTGGTGTTATCTTACAATTTTAATACTAAGTTCTCGCTTAGAAACAGAAATACAACAACCAATCTGAATTTGATTGTTTTTTGTGTTGTTTTATAAAATAAATAAATATATACTTAATGGATAAATGGTCTAAAAATGAGTTTATTACCTTTTTGATCATCAATAAATCTTTCCACTAGTCCAGGTTTGTCCTTTGAGGATTAAATGTAAAAGGCTGTTTCATCAGCAGGCTTTTTTCTTGCTTTCCTTTTGGACATTTCTGGCTCTAAAAAATAATTCAAAACATGGCAGAGAGAACTTTAACAAGCACTCTATATTAATTTTAAAAGATTTGTAATCATCCACTGTATAAAGACTGAAGGAATAAGCCTGGCCTGAGAACTAACAGAACAAGAGTGATTAAAGAAAGAATATTTTTCAGAAAATACTGATATATTAATGAAAATGTTTGTCGGTTTGAAGCTGAGCTTTGTTACTTTTAACTAGTCACAGTTCCAACCAGGTGCTGCATCCAAAGAAAAGTTATTTCAATAGTTTTACCAGTATAACTCGTTATACTTTTCAGGAGCTACCAACTCGTTTTTATTATGTTTGTGTTTGAAAAGTGAACGTAGCATCCTGATTAGCGGTAGCTAATTAGCCAATAAGCTAGTTTCCGGATAGTTTTATTTGCGTCAGAATGCTTGTGTTATTTAAAGAAAGCATTCTTACATGATAGAAAACCACCGAGAAATACAGAAGACATGCAGATATATCATAACACTGAGCACACACGTGTTTGACGAGTTTTGAAGTGGTTTCGGCAATTACGGCCAGAGTCCGGTTCTGGGCTTAGCAATTATGAAACATTAGCACATCGAAATCATCCTGAATATAGCACGGAGCAATTATACATTCTGTCGTTCTCTTTTACACCATTGTTTTTAAAACCACTGCAAGCTAAGATGAATAACAAGTTAAAAAGCCGGACTGTCTGAGGGGAAAACGTTACGCCATCCGAGTGACAATATACCGAATCCGAAGCCATAATCATTGCATATAAACCCCTCGGGGTCTGGACAAAAAGCATTTCTACATCAGTTTCTTGTACTTAGTATTTACATGCAGTTGATTTACTCACCGTGTATGTTGTGTTTCGTTATGAGCAGCGTGTCTTCGTCGCGGAGCAGTCTCAGTCTGGCGGCGTCACACGTGGCGAAGTGACGTTAAGCTGGTGGTTTTAGCCGCATGAAGCTAACACATGCAATACCTGCTGATTTAACTAATATGTAAACTGATGGTAAAGAATAAATTACTATTTATTTATACCTTTATTTTTATGTTTAGAACATGAAAAATGCACGAGATGCTGATTTAACTAATATGTAAACTGATGGTAAAGAATAAATTACTATTTATTTATACCTTTATTTTTATGTTTAGAACATGAAAAATGCACGAGACAGTTTTTAAAATAAGCCTAATAGAATGAGCGTATTTTTATAAAGCAAGTGTAATGAATATTAAATAACGTAGATAAATTGCAATTGTAATGCAGGAATTTTATGTTTACAGTATTATTTTAGCTGCTATGGTTACTAAAATAATAATTACCTGGTTTAAATCTACAGGAAATAGCATTTTATTTTCTTAATCAACACTCGGATCACGAGGTGCCCTGATTGGTTGAATCACACACACTTCCGGTAGTGTGTATACTTGCAATACCACTTGCCATGGTCGGGGGGCCGCTACTGAGCACACACACTTCACACACACAATTCTCAACATTGCGACCATGAGGGGTAAGTGAAAAAAATTCGTGAGGCATGTTGTTAGAGCATTTCAAGCTGTTTTAGAGTGGTTTCCCGAGTGGGGTCCATGATTTTGGACCCCACAACGACACAGGGCCCCACTTTGTTGGTGGGCTCCCTGTCTTCGGACCCCCCATACTAATAAAAACAAGTACACACACACACACACACACACACACACACACACACACACACACACACACACACACACACTCGCGCGCTGGCACCTCAGCCGTGGTAATGGCACCTATTGATTTCTTTTGCCCCCTCCACCAGTCAAGCATGTAGAGTTTGGATGCTGGGTAATGAAATTACCTTCACTCTGGAGGATGTCAGGAAAATGTTACAGCTGGAGAAAGGCTCCTGAGTGAGCATGTGTGGTAAACACAGCACCTGCTTGCTTCTCAACCAACTACAAAGCGTCCTGTCTCAATCAACACGTCTTCCCACCAGGCCAGTAATTCATTCATTATTCATCCAATTAGAAGCACTAAATGATGGAAATGACCTTCGTCCAAGTGAATTGGATCCCATTTGGACACTGTCAGACACTATTAGACATTCAGGAGAGTGGGTGCCCGAGAGGTTCAACTGTTCAAGTTCAACCCTGCCAGATAGACTGTGACGTAGATTATGAATACAGCAGGGGGTTTGTTGGCCGGATTGTGTGTGAACATTAAATGCAATCAGTAGGGAGACACAAAGAGATGACATGGAAGTATAAAGTTCTTTGTTGTTGGACGGACGGACGGACAGACCTACGTAGTAGCTAGGTAGGTAGATATTGACTTCAGATTTTGTCTTCATTTCAGTTCAGGTCAGCAGTAGTCAATTGCTTTACTATGGCACCTATTATTTACAAACATTCTGAAAAGGTATCGGCATTAATGATAAGAAATTTGGTATTCATGATTTTCGATGTGTGCTACGTCACTAATGTAAAAGTCCACTGCCAGGCCTCACTGACGAAACAACAAAACCATCAAGACTCATTTGCGCTGAAGTCACACAGCACGGATCTTCATTTTCCATTGGGAGGGGGGGTGGGGGTCTCCATGTACATTTAACAGCCAGTTCATTATGAATCTGTGAGATATGCATGTATGTGCCCAGTGAATGACTTGCCAGCCTGGTTTATTGGGAGAGAAAGGACCTGCAATGGGAAGCCATTTTCCGCTATTGAAATAACACTCAGGCAAATTACTCTTTGAACTTGACTACAGGCTACACAGACTCATCACCGAGTCATTGCAGGCAGAATGGCAGAGTAGCAATAAAGCAACGTCTCACACAGCCGACAGCTCATGAATATCAATGAGGAGCAGACACAATCAGGGTGACGGTGTCTTAAACAATGAGGAAGGGAAGGAAGTCTTAATATGACTCTGTCATTTGTCTTCTCGGCTCCTCACACATGTACACATACAGTATAATTAAAAGTACGGGAACATTGGTGCCTGAACGTAAAGGTCGTCAGGCCACAGTCTATAATGATGCCCATGATGCTGAGGGGTTCAATTACAGTTGTTGAAGCAAATTAGGTGCCATTAGTTCCCCAACAGAGCCTATCCCAGCCTATGACTTTGGGCAAGAAGCCTGGTACACCCTGAACTGGGTCACCAGGCAATTGCAGACCACATGTCAACAATTTTCAAAACACCGCATTATCACTATGTCAAATGAATAGTATGTGGATTTCTTGCTCGTATTTGTTGTGAATAATGGTATGTTGTGATGAATTCTGCTTCTCAATTGCTTACCACTGAGGAAATTAAGTTAACCTTAGCCAACTGAAATCATTGACCATTCTGTATTAAAAGCAGCTGGAATCTTTTTATATTTGATTACATATTGTATTTGTCAGCACCCATTAAAAGGGAGTGATTGCAAACACACTTCCTGTGGAATGTGATGGTCTCAGTCTGTGTTGGATGTTGTTGGCTGCAAAAAGACACACAGATGATGATGATAAATTATCTCTTTGTGTTATTTTTCCAAGCTGCTGACCTTGATTCAGGACAGATGAACGCGATAAACTAATATCTTTATCAACCTGCATGCAGAAACACAGTTGGACCGGTGCATCGCAGCATGCCTCAGTTTATATCTTGCCATCCAAAACCAACTGATTCTGCACAAAGTCAGCAAAAACTCCAGCACAGTTTGACATTTGGCTTAGGGAGAAAAGATATTGGATTTATAATTGAATTAGTGTGAAGGAGAAAGTTTCAGGAAATTATTTTGCGAACACATTGAGTGATACTGGTTTTTCATTTAAGAAAAATGTCTGTGCGTGTGGATGCCATCTGTGGTTAATTATTAAACTGTCTCTTAAAAAGAGCTAGATTATGCCCCTCCTCAACCAAACCTCCTAAAAAAACACTTGCTTTGGGTGATCATGCCCTTGTTGATGACATTAAAAACATAGTTGCGAATACAAATATAAATTAGTTCTTATTTTTGATAAATGTTAGCAAAGGTGAAAATTAGTTCCTCATTTACTTTTGAATAAAACCCATCAAATTCATTTAATAAGATTGACATAATTCATGAATGTACTCACACCAGGCAAAATAAAAATCACTATTACTGCATCAATGTATTTACGTTTTCGTTTCACTCGAGATAGCAGACCCTGAAAGAGCACCACGTATGCCACTGATGACCTGGACCATTTCCTAACGGCTTCATTTAGTTCCAGGCATGGTGTCTGGCTGGGTGCCTTAACCTGGCGGGGCCCTTTGTGGCTGCCAAGCACTGCAGCACCAGCCTTATTATTCCCCTCCTGCTTTGACTGTGTAATTTGATCAAGTTATTCATAACATTTCAGCTGATGCCTTTCCCCAGAGTTAGCGTGACATTGGTATTTGCAGAAGATAAATGCATTATAGGATGGCCCACTGCTAGGAAATTGAGCATTAATATTTGCTCTTGATGTGATGTATATAAACAGACAGATTTGCAGCCCTTGGCTCCTCTATTGGCAACCCTTGGGGGAAGATTGCTGAATATTTGTCAAAAGAAGGAAGATGGGATAATAATAATAAAAATCATTCATGTTGGTATGTTTATCTGCTGGGAAGGAAGCCTGCTGCTCTCTTGTCTCGGCAGTTGGTTTGGTGGCCAGGTAGCTGGCGGCTATCGGTGACGTCCCGTTGGCACATCAGTCATCGCATCGGGTTAATTTCCCTCAGAAAGCATGCACATGCAGGCGGAAGGGGCGAAAGAGAAGAACTGGCCATTGGGACCATCCAGACAATAGAATAATCGATGAAACCATTTTTACCAGAGCAGCAAATAAAAAAACCTAAAGAGCGCTGAAGGTATTCCTTGCCGCTTTCAAGGCTCCCAAACTCTGTGTGAATCCCCTCAAATGCAGCAATGAAAGCCAAAATATGTCATCTATACATAACCGCCCTCCCACTGGTCTATGAAAGAAATAAACCATTCAGTCCTTGGGGCCAGCACAGCAGTGTTGCCCTCTGAAAAATAAACTTATCATTTAACACAGCTTCCTGTAATGAAATCTCTCCGAAATGTCATAGCATCTCTCGGCCTTGCTGTGGAAATACGTAAAGATATTTTCACAGGGGAAATGTATTGCTGCGATCAAATTATTCAACCCGAGTTGCAAAACTTACACAATATCTCTGCATGCCATTAGTAAAGTATCCATAGTATTAGTTGTGTGGAGCTAGTAAAATAATGTTTACTCTATTTCACAGGTGTCAAACGCAAGGCCCCGAGGGCCTGATACGGCCCGCTACATCATTTTATGTGGCCCGCGAAGACAAATCGTGCATTAAATTTGTGTGTCATTACTAAAATTGCAAATTGTCTTCACTTTTAATAATATCTTTTTTTTTAAATATTTGACCAGTTTTTACTCGTCTGATTTGAAAACGAGTTATTTGTCAGTTTGTTTTGTAGCTTTTACTGTATATAATATGAAGTGCTCATACATTTATTTGGATTGATAGAAGCTATGACTACAATGCGGCCCACGAAAAAAATGAGTTTGACACCCCTGCTCTATTTGGTACATTTCTAGCTGCTGTTTGGAAATGTATAACTTGCGTGCACCGAGCATAATGTTTTTCAAGGGAATTTGAATTGAAAATAACTATTACACGCACATTTACAATACGAATTCTCGGAAATGTCACACGCTAATCTTTTACCGTAATAAAAATCTCTAATGGGAGTGATGGACAGTTGTGGCCTATTTGATAATCAAATACCACAGGTTTCCACAGTTGAAGGCCACATGAAGAGAGCAGCAAGACAGGAGGAACAAGGGAAGCACTTGGTAGGTAGTTGATGTAATTTGTAAGTAGGAAGACTGTCAATTAAGATATGAAGAAACTTTCCAAAGTGTTGCACCTACAATCACAAAGAGCCAGATGAACCATCAAAAAGTAAGAGAGGGTTGAATTGGATGTTATGGTGCTTGCCAAAGCACTGTAAGTACTACACTCACTACACTTCAGGGGTCTTACAGCAGTGTGCTCTTCCTGATTGGTGACAAAATAAATTTAAATTACCGGGAGCTGACCAGCAGGACTTGAGATAATTGGCATGTGGCAATGCTTTCAAACACTCTCCTCTGTTAAATTGAACACTGATGTAACCTGACACTGACTTTTGCCATGAGGCTAGAGATGCTACGCCGTCTTCAGCTATCACCACTAATGGTTGTGTTGCTCATTAATGTGACAGATATACCCATAAATGCAGTGTGAGGTCTTAGGCTCCATGTTTCCCTCATTACACAGCCTGGGTCTTTGAAAATGTGTAACATCTCATGGGCGAAGCCAAGCATTGTCAAAGGGTCATTACATCCCATCAGATGCCGGCTGCATATCTAACATTCCTCTAATGTGTCCCACTCGACCTCTAACGTTGTTTGGATGAGTGCCCATAAACCACAAGCTGGGGTCAAGGAGGTTCAAACCGACTGTCAGAGATACCAAGCAGAGGAGACACTTTCTTAATGTGAGATATTTGCAACATTACAGGCAAGCATAATTTGGAGTATTTCAACTGAAGTCCCAAATGCACAGATTCGGTGTTATCAAGTTATCAACTCCCGTTGTAATTCAACATGATACAATAGTAATATCAGTGGGAGAGCGTTTGGAAGAAAAAAACACAGAATATGGAGACAGTAATTCATAACATTTCCTAAATAAAATTGCAATAAAATTGACTTTAGACTCATTGATCTTCTTATTTAGCAACTTAGAACACAAGACCGTTTTCAATAATTTTAACCAAAACGAGCAGTCATGTTTAAACACAGTAATATTGAGAAAATATACGTACCTGTAAAAGAAATCAGAAAATCATACAGCTGTGACTTCACTTGTCTTCCAAGGGAAATTCTTTCTGAAATTAGTTTTACGTCCTTTTGAAGAAATGACTAAACTCAGAAACACTTTTGACCGCAGAGCTCCTGTAGCGCTCGTTGCTGAGAGAGGTCGGAATGTTTGGGTGGGCTAATGAATGAGCTCATGAGCCTGTTGTCGGGTTCCAGCAACACCTCATAAACCAAGTTCCCACATCCTTTTGGTCTTGGCCAGCTTTGTTCTCTACCTGGTCGACTATGAACCCTGAGTCTGCTCCATTTCTGTTTCCATATGAGCATCGAAGGTTTGCGGGATTATTCATTCCATTGTCTCTGTATCAGGATGAAAATAAAATTACTTTTTTTTCTTATTCACTTGAAAGCAGAAACAAGGGTGACAAGTGGTCCGTTACAGTGCACAGTATTTAGTGAATACAAATGGAGTAGCTAGTTAAAGATCTGGATAGTTACAAATTATTACAGTCTAATTCACATGTGTCAAACTCAAGGCCTGGGGGCTAGATACGTCCCGCCACATCATTTTATGTGGCCCGCAAAGACAAATTGTGCATCAAATTCGTGTGTCATTACTAGAATTGCAAATTGTCTTCACTTTTAATAATATATGTTTTTTTAATATTTGACCAGTTTTTACTCGTCTAATTTGAAAACGAGTTATTTGTCAGTTTGTTTTGTAGCTTTTACTGTACATAATATGAGGTGCTCATCCATTTATTCGGGTTGACAGTCATAATGGCCCTCCCAAAGAAGCTATGACTACAATGCGACCCGCAAAAAAAAATAGTTTGACACCCCTGGTCTAATTTGTTGAGTATGTACAAAAACATTTTGGATGATCAATGGAAACAAAAATCACAGGTAAAGGTGGTAGAGACTACCATATTCAAGCATGGATTTTGCACTCATGGGTTTCATCAAACGCAATACTGAGTCACAAAAAGAAATCTCTTGCTGACTAGAAATGGGTGAAGCCAGCAAAAAATAAAATAAATCCGAGTTGACCTCACCTCAGTTTCATATAAACTGGATGTATCTGCCCATCTAGAGTAATATGGACTTTAAGACTTGTCTCAGCACTAGGTGAAAAGTGCTCCCGAAGAGACCAGTTACGAATGCATTGAAATGACGCTGATGCAAATAAATGCGGAGTTCAAATGAGTTTTGTCATGGATGATATTTTATGACTCCTTCTTGTGACTAGCTCCAAGTGCAGGCGGGCTAGCTATTTAGAAAAGCAAAATCAGCAATCGCACTTTGTCTCAGATTTGATCTATTATATTGTGCATATTAAATGTATTTTCTTACCATACATTTCTCTATGAATGCGCAAAATACATTACACGGCGATATTACCTATTTGGCAGACGCAATCCTGCATGTGCCAGGTAAATAGATCAGCTTCCATATCTGTTTGCATGAGCAATCAATTTTGCAACTTATTAAATCAATTCCTCAATAGGATGGCTGTGAAATTTCACTTGACCTCACTCTCAAACAAGACTGAACATACAGAATTTGTCAGTATACCTCCAGTTTTAAAAGCAGTAAAAGTGCTCGATCTCGAATTTGGTATCGGTCCACAGTTAGACTCTGGATTGACCAATCTGAATAAATGCCATCGGGCAAGATCAAAATGGCAGAATTACTGATTTATACATCATTTCATCAATGCCGGTGAAAATGCAAGTTTATTTGTGTGAATTAATATTTGATTGTTGCTGGTGTGCTTGGAATGTGCAGAATCATCATCTTTCACTGAAAATATAACAGTGTGTGGAGATAAATATGCTGTGGACCTCATTAGGGCTAAGAGCATTACCATAAATCACACAGATGAGGTAGGTTGTTATCTATCCATTGCCATTTACTCAAACAGTATCAACACAGCGGGGTAAATTTTCTATTCGATTGTGGAGAGCCTGTGTCATTGTATTGTGCTTGTGTGAAAATCTTTGTGCATGTGCAAAAAAATGTTTTAAATATAAAGGTTTGTCAGCACTAAAGACGAGAGATGAAGGTCAAACCGCCAGGCTCAAAGTATTCATTTTCTGCACAGTATTCAAACTGGATTTCATTCTGACAGTGCGTCTGGAAGGTAGAGATGAGAAGTTCAAGGTAAAACTAATCAAACTGGATAGTATACATTTGTGAACTGCAATTCCAATAAAGTTAAGGTGTTGAAGTAAAACGTAAAGATAAAAACAGAATATAATGAAATGACTTATTCAGTTGAAGACACTACAAAGACAATATATCGAATGTTCAAATTGATGTATTTTTATTTATTTATTTCCAAATCTGCACTCATTTTAAATTTTCAGCCCATGAAAACGATGAGGGCAGGGTAACCGCTTTCTTATATTACATTTCCTTTGAACAGCATAAATACCAGCCATAAGAAAATATATACCGCTAGTATTGAGTGATACAATGTACAATGTAAAACACATTTTTACATTCTAATAGACTATTCAATTTAGTAAGGTTGCTATATAATTTGCATGTCAGCGTTGCAGACACCCACACACGGTTTGCTTGCATAAATATGAATTTACTTGTACTGAACCTTTCCTTTAGTCATGTCTCATAAGTATATCAAATTGATGATCCAAGGTGTGAAGCCGTGTCAAAAACAGAGCGAGGTTCGACACCTCCTAGTATGTCATCTCCCAGGAGATGTCAGTTTGGTTCTCTGCTTCGCAGTCTTCATTTTCACGGATAAATAATTCCTTTGACATGCAAAACATGGATGTTATCAGATATGACATGTGGAACTTTATAAACTACAGAGGCAATAAGACTTTTTCAAACATAACTGAATATATAATATAATCTGATACAACCTAATACAATCTGATAAAATATGTAATGTAATAATAGCAGATATATATATATACCGTATTTGCCGGTGTATTGGTCGACCTTTTTCGATCAAAAATCGACCGAAAAAAATCTACCTCGACTTATACACCGAGTCATAAAATTTAACTTCGTATTCATCGCTTCAAATGTGATGGTAACCAAGGCCGTTTCTCATGCATCTCATTGTGCGTTGCACTTAGAAAATTTGAACCGGGCGGCGTGCGCGAGTGCGTGGCCCGCTGGAAGTCGAATGAGGCTCCGCGATCTCCTCCGCGGTGCTTATAAACAGCCGATCCGCTCGGCGGGGGCTATTTTCGGCCACTTGGCGAATGCGCATGGCCTCCCGCATGTGCCGGGCGGGTGCGCGAGCTCGCCGGCCGCTGGAAGTTGAATGAGGCTCCGCAATCTCCTCCGCGGTGCTTATAAACAGCCGATCCGCTCGGCGGGGGCTATTTTCGGCCACTTGGCGCGTGCGCACGGCCTCCCGGATGTGCCGGGCGGGTGCGCGAGCTCGCCGGCCGCTGGAAGTCGAATGAGGGTCCGCGATCTCCTCCGCGGTGCTTATAAACAGCCGCATGCGCACGGCCTCCCGGAATTTGAACACATTTCGTCAATAAATTTCGCATATTGAATTTTGAAGTTTAATATAATGCAACAATTGAGCTCGACTTATACTTTGACTTTGACTTTGACAATTGAGCTCGACTTATACAAAGGATATATCATAAAATCGTAAATTTCCGTCGAATTTTAGGGGGTCGACTTATACACCGAGTCGACCTATACACCGGCAAATACGGTATGTATATATATATATATATATATATATAGCTGACTAGCTCAATCAGTAAGTGACATGACTTACAAACGGAAGACCCGGGTTCGATTCCCGGCAGGGGCACGATATGAGCAATGATACCAACAGTCAGTGTGGGTCCTTAGGCAAGACCCTTAACGATACCGCCTACCTCAGAGATAATGAGAGTACAAGAAACCAAAGACATGCCGGCTCAGACGTCGCCCGGACAAACAAGGTCTGCGTCAGGTGCTGGGGAACCAGAGCACCCTGATGAAAAATGGGCTACTGGAACAAGACACAAATGGGCGAGATGCGAGAATAAGGATCTGTTGGAATGCTACTACTCCAGCAACCCGAGCGAGAGGGGTTACATGCGGAGAATGCGGGAACAATGGCAACTTTAATACCCACAGTCAACACTATCGGCCAAGCAACTAGTAGCTCAATGTTCCAATATCCATAAACGGCACCTGCTATCACACCTCGAGATTGATGAGATACAACACAAATGCCATAGCGAAGGCCAACCAGAGCACCAGGTCAGAGACGAGTTAAATCCATGTAAAAGCCCAGAGGTTGGGTACGAAACCCCAATAAGCACAATCAAGCTGAACGAGGCAGCAACTGACCTGAAGAACAAGATCACGGTGAGAATGAATGCTCGGGAACCTAGATACACACTGCAGAGGCTAAGTGAAGTACCCTCAGAAAGTCTCCTAGAAGATGTGAATGCAGCATTGACAACAATTCCTACGGCTACCATCACTGAAACCAATGAGCTGATATACACCTCAGCAGCAGTGATCCTAGAAATGCTTGGCTACAAGAAGAATGACCATATGCGACCACAACAGTGCCCACCATGGAAGAGAAGGCTGGAGGCCAAAATCAAGATAGCACGGAGAGAAGTGAGCCAAATGACAGAGGCCCACAAAGGTGCAATGAAAAAGCAAGTTCCCAAGAAATACAGCCATATGCCCATACCTGAAGCACTCGAAACTGCCAAACAAAGACTCCAAGCCTTGGCCAGCCGCCTAAAGAGGTACACAAGAGAGAATGAAGCCAGACGAATAAACAGGTTGTTCACAACACAACCAGCGAAAGTGTACGCTCAGTGGCAGGGGAATAATAGCAGAGCAGACCCACCAAGGCTGGAAACTGAACAGTACCGGAAGGATATATGGGAGCGGGAGGCATCACATAAGAAGGATGCACAGTGGCTGGTGGCTCTGAGAAAGGACCACAGCAAGCTCCCTGAGCAGAACCCAGTAACCATCACAGTGGCAGACATCCAGAGAAGAGTCTTAGGAATGAAAAACTGGACAGCACCAGGCCCTGACATGATCCACAGCTACTGGCTCAAGAAACTTACAACTCTCCATGAGCGCCTGACAGCACAAATGAACCAGCTGCTAAGGGATGGGACTCACCCTGGATGGCTAACCCAAGGGCGTACGATCCTGATCCAGAAGGATCCATCAAAGGGTACAGTCCCATCCAACTACCGGCCAATCACCTGCCTCTCCACAACATGGAAGCTGATGTCGGGCATAATATCAGATAAGATCAGCAGGCACATGGATCAATACATGAGCACTGCTCAGAAAGGGATTGGTAAAAATACCAGAGGAGCAAAACATCAACTCCTGGTGGATAGAACAGTCACCCAAGACTGCAGAACTAGACGTACCAACCTGAGCACTGCCTGGATTGATTACAAGAAAGCATATGACTCAATGCCACATACTTGGATCACTGAATGCTTGAGGCTGTACAACATCAATGGGACTCTGAGAACCTTCATCGCCAACTCGATGAAACAGTGGAAAACCACACTTGAAGCCAATGGCAAGCCACTTGCACACGTGACCATCAAATGTGGTATATACCAAGGAGACGCTCTGTCCCCAATGCTGTTCTGTATAGGACTGAACCCCCTCAGCCAAATAATCAACAAGACGGGCTATGGATACCAACTCAGGAATGGGGCCACCATCAGCCACCTCCTCTACATGGATGACATAAAGCTGTACGCTAAGAACGAGCGGGACATTGACTCCCTGATCCACACTACCAGGATCTACAGCTCTGACATCGGAATGTCATTCGGACTTGAGAAATGTGGCCGCATGGTGACTAAAAGAGGAAAGGTAATCCACACAGAGGGGGTCTCACTCCCAGAAGGAACAATAGCAGACATTGAGGACAGCTACAAATACCTTGGAATTCCACAGGCAAATGGCAACCTTGACGAGGAAACAAGGAAAGCAGCCACAGCCAAATACCTCCATCGAGTAAGGCAAGTCCTAAGAAGTCAGCTCAATGGCAAGAACAAGTCCCTAGCCATTAACAGCTACGCCCTACCAGTAATCAGGTACACTGCAGGAATCATACGGTGGCCAAAGGAAGATATACAGACCACAGATATCAAGACACGGAAGCTCCTAACCATGCATGGAGGGTTCCATCCCAAGTCCAGCACCCTGAGACTGTACACTAGCCGTAAAGAAGGAGGCCGAGGACTAGCGAGCGTGAGAGCCACGATCCAAGATGAAACATCCAAGATCCATAAGTACATCAGGGATAAGGCCCCAACGGATGACGTGCTCAGTGAATGTCTCAGACAATGGGCATCAAAGGAAGATGAGGTGCTGGAGGGACCATCATGGGAGGACAAGCCCCTACATGGGATGTACCACCGAAACATAGCTGAAGTAGCTGATATCCAGAAATCCTACCAATGGCTAGAAAGAGCTGGTCTGAAGGACAGCACAGAGGCACTGATCCTGGCTGCACAAGAACAGGCCTTGAGCACCAGAGCAATAGAGGCCCAAATCTACCACACCAGACAAGACCCCAGGTGTAGATTGTGCAAAGAAGGTCCTGAGACAATCCAGCACATAACTGCAGGGTGTAAGATGCTGGCAGGTAAAGCATACATGGAGCGCCATAACCAAGTAGCTGGAATAGTGTACAGGAACATCTGTGCAGAGTATGGACTGGAAGTCCCAAGATCCAAGTGGGAAACACCTCCAAAGGTGGTAGAGAATGACCAAGCCAAGATCCTCTGGGACTTCCAGATCCAGACAGACAGAATGGTAATGGCGAACCAACCGGACATTGTGGTGGTGGACAAAGAGCAGAGGAAAGCCGTTGTGGTTGACATAGCCATCCCAAATGATGGTAACATTAGGAAAAAGGAACATGAGAAACTTGAGAAATATCAAGGGCTCAGAGAAGAGCTGGAGAAGACCTGGAGAGTTAAGACTTCAGTGGTACCTGTGGTCATTGGAGCACTAGGGGCAGTAACCCCCAAACTGGAGGAGTGGCTGAAACAGATCCCAGGAAAAACATCTGACATCTCAGTCCAGAAAAGTGCAGTACTAGGAACAGCAAAGATACTGCGTAGAACCCTCAAGCTCCCAGGCCTCTGGTAGAGCACCCGAGCTTGAAGGGAAAAAGAGACCACCCACGGGGGGTGAGGAAAAGTTATTATTATTATTTTTTTTTATACGTATATATATATATATATATATATATATATATATATATATATATATATATATATATATATATATATATATATACGTATGTTTATATATATACATATATACGTATGTTTATATATATACATATATCGTATATATAGAGGGTTAGATATACATCTAAAAAAGTTTATTGAACTATCCGTTAATTTATTATTGCCAAGACTGCGCCTGAAGAATTGAAGAAAGACTTTAATTCTACTGTAATTTGCATTTTTTTTTCTGCGGTAGTATTAAAAAAAGAGCCAACAACATATAGCAAGCCATAACATCTTAAAGCAAGAAGCTGAGCTGCACTGCGTTTGTTTTATTTCTTCTATCAATCAAAGAACATTCAGTTTATGTCGTTTGAGCATGTTGAGCCTTTTATTTTAATAACGTCCCATGTGGATGCGAAAAAAAAAATCGGACAAAAATTGCCTGTTCTCATTCAAGTCTGCAAGAGCCACAGACGAATACATATGCTATAATACTAAACCTCTCCACATGTATGAAGAGCTGCACTCGACAAAGAACCCATTTGCATTTTGACATCTGTTGCATGTTGCAGTCAGCAAAAGGGTGCTTCCATATTACCTAAAAAACGTTGTGCTGAATTGCTGTCATAATTTGAATGACAAGTTCAGCTAAACATCCGGAATTGTAATTTGCAATGTATTCTGATTTTCAGGATGAGCTCCCTTATTACTTAGCCCACATATTGTATACAGAAAATATCGAGTGCCATTAGCAGCTTGTAATTTAAAAGTGACATCTGTCACTCATGTTTCACACAGCAGTTAAATGAATCAGTGCCAGTGACTAAAAAGGCCTGCATGGATAGACACTGCCAACTTTACAGAGAAAACGTGAAGCATATCAACTGCAGTGTTAGGAACACATGAGCTGTATAATTTCGGCATGATTATTTCTTGATTATTTCCATTTCATTTCTTCCACCACCTGTCACAACTACTTTATTTGGATTTGAATGCTGGTGCTGTGAAGACAATAATAAAGTCAACCAACAAGACTCATTGTTTCTGTTTTCCGAAAACATTTGGGATTGAAATCAAAAGATAATTATGATGTGTACGTATGTAAGAGAATATGCACAAAGGGGATTGTCAATAAAGAGATGGCTCTTTGGAGATGCATCCCTTTTATTAACATTTTGACAAACAAGTTATCCATACATATTTGCAAGTATATGCAAGTATATGCAAAATGTTATACATGACTTTTTCCGGACTATAAGATGGTACGTTTTGCACAAGCCAATGGTTTTTCTATGATTTGTGCATATTCTCTTCTATACGTATGGTTAATCATTAAAACACTTGCGGCTTATAGTACAGTGCCACTTATACATATATGAACAAAACAGGATTTTTCCCCAATTTTCGCTGGTGCGGCTTATATTCGGGTACGGCTTGTCGTCCAGAAATTTTGGTACTATCTTCATGAACGCATATTTTGACAATTTATTCACATTATAGCAGGTGACACAGTGACACACTGGTTACCAAGTCCACCTCAGTTTGGAGGTGGTGGGTTCGATTCCGGCTCCGACCTCCCTATGTGGAGTTTGCATGTTCTCCCCGGGTCTGCGTGGGTTTTCTACGGATAGTCCGGTTTCCTCCCATATCCCAAAAACATGCATGGTAGCCCAATTGAGCACTCCAAACTGCCTGTAGGTGTGAGTGCGAGTGCGAGCCAATATTTGTTGCGATTGGCTGGCAACCAGTTCAGGGTATCCCCCACCTAATGCCTGGTGACTGCTACAATAGGCTCCAGCATGCTCGCGACCCCCGTGGGGACAAACGGTATGCAAAATGAATGGATGGATGGAAATCAAAGCATAGTGGTGGATACAAACGGTTCCATGGACGACACAAAAAATATAATTAGGTCCTCACCATTATTAGGTAATATGCAATCATTATGTGGACGTGTGTGTGTGTGAATAGATGAAGATGTTGGCTTAGTATATTGCTGGGGTCCCTAAATACCCATGTTTGGTACTAGACTGCACAGTTAAATTGCAAAAAAAAAAAAGAAAAAAAATTGTAGCAGAGCATATACCAATTTGAAATATATGACACAAGCCAGCCCTACACTGCATCGTTGACAAATGTTTGTCGGTCCACAATAAATTTGTAGCTACTACTAAAAAGGTTGGGGACTACTGAGATAGTTTACTCCATGTGACGAATAAACTATCCTTAGCTTAAAATTAAACGCGGTGTCTGTCCCCTGTTCCTAACACTGTATTTGGGAAATATGAACCTCTCCTGGCAATGATACTCCATTTTCTCAGTTAGGCATTGTTCATTGGGACCATGTGCAAGAAACACAAATACACATACTAATGAAGTGGCCTCATACGCACATTTACCACCAGACACTGTGTCATGCCGCACACCAGGCATCCCGAAGTGGCCTCTGTCATCCGTGACTGACAGAATGACAAGAGTAAACTGGTGGCTCACAGCTGGGTACCTCCAGAACCACACCTGGGTTCCTCCAGCTGCCAATCCCAACCAAGCCAAGCGAGGATGAGCCAGGCAGATGAGCACGCAGCCCCAACATAGTGAGCCACTGATCAAGAGAGATCCTTAGAAGGATGATGCTGAAAATGAATATGTGACTGACAGCATAAGACAGTTGTAATGTCAAACCAAAGGGGACGATTGAGAGGCAAAGACACGCAGCAATACATCCGGAGAAAGAAAACGCAGTCAAGTGAAAAGTTTGTCGGAAGAGGGAATTTAATCAAGAGCCACAGAGCTTGTTTGATTAGAGGAATTTTTAGCGAATCTAGTCTGTAAACAGTAATGATTTATTATCTTGAACTGCTGTAAAGCAGCAGCTTTCACAAGGTAAAAAAAAAACAATCATTAGTTCCATTATCTGCAAAGTCAAGTAAATATAAATGTGCGTTCACCATTTTTCTCAGATGCTATTTAAGCAAATTGGCGACATTTAAAAACATAGTGAAGTATTACGAGTTTTTAGTATTCAAATGGAGAATAGTGTGTGCATGTGCGAATACTGTAAGTCCACTCAATGGAGTGGTTTTCAAACTTGGGCGTGTGCCCCCTTACGGGGCCGGCGTTGTGACGGGAGGTGGCGCAAACTACATGCAAACCGCGTGCTGAGATATCAAAACGATTTCATCTGCAAAAGTTGAACGCTGTATAAAGCCTACGTTTGAGTCTAACAGAAGATGAAATCAGAGTAAACCCACTGCTGCTAAAACAAAAACATGTCTCAATAATTCTGTACAAGCAGGGACAAGTATTTAACTGAGTCACCTTGTTGAAAATGAAAGTTGGCTCAAAAGTACGTAAGTTTTGGGTGACTTGGGTGACCATCAGCAGCTGCATGTGCGATGATGTGATGAGCCCTGACCCTTCGGACTCAGATGCCGCGAATCAGACCACCTCATCGCACATCTCTCTCTATCTCCCTCTCTCGCTCGATCTCTCTAGCTCTCTTTCTCTTTCTCACTCTCTCTCCCTCTTGTCGTTGTTGTGCCCCAGCTGGGAGTGGAGCCACCCAGACACAGCTCACTGAAGCAAGGAGCAAACTAGCACCTGCTCCTGGTCTGGCTAAAAGTATCGCAAGCACGCACAAAAATTTCCTGCTCTCATGAAACGACCTTCAACCATCTTTTTCTTTAATCCTCTTTTACTTTCATCTCCCTTGTTTATCTCTTTATGCCGATGATTGCCCGAGAGTTTAATCCTCACGACAGCAAAATATTAGCAATACTATTCCCAGTTCTATATTTTTATAGGTGCAAAAATGTGGCTCCTTGGGAAATAACTGTATGTATACTAAGAACACGCTGAAGTAGGGGATTATATATTTGGAGTCAAATGATGCCCTTCGTTAAGTACTGCATCAGGGGTGTTCTTTACCTTTTGCCACTTCAACAAAATAACACAGCTGTGAGTCGATCGAGTTTTGTGTGATAGGTATACTTAATGGCATTGACATTTATTTTATGACTTCCTTTCATGACTAAATTAGATATATAAATGTCACTCAGGGCACATTTCTTAAAGACATTAAATCTGGCAGCAAAGTTATGCTCAAGAGTGAGTAGTAGGTCACCTTAGCTTGTGTGTTCTCAAGATTTTTCAGACAGAAAACTGGTCAGCTTTATTTTTAATGCGTCAATATCAGCAATCGGGTCACCGAGTATTTCACATTTGCCTTGAATTTTGCAAATCGGGTTGCTACTCAGCTATCAGCTATTGTCCTCCTGTCCGTCCTCTTTTTGTGAACAAATATGCTTTGTGACTCCAGTTCTTCCTATTTATCAGAGTGTGGGACTGAGGTAAGCTTTATACCATGATATTTAGTGTTTGTCAAATTATTCTGAGAGGGATTCCTAAAGCACTCCAAATCTCAGGTAAAAAAATACATTAAAATGAGTTTTGTCATATGTCGAAATTTACACCGTCCACTGATGCCATCCCGTAAAATTGATTGAGTGGAGATTAAACTGGAGCCAACAACCATGGTGTCACTACATCTGCTACTTCTTCCCTGTGTGGTTTTTGCTCATTAAGGACCAGATTGTCTGGCCATGTTATAGTCTTAGGTAGTGATGCAAGGAATAGGCTGAGGTGGTCCTACTGGGCACCCCTATTGTGGTTCTTGTAAACCTCATGCATTAAAACCACAATCCAAGACCAACAGCAGTGAACCCTGCACGGAAATAAAAAACACTTGTAGCTGCAAATATGTTTAGCATTAAAATGCTTATTTATCATTTAAACAGGAACTCGTTGGGCAAAACACACCAACCGCTACGTTTACAAAATTCCTTTAATCCAATCAGATAAAACAAATTAATCACAAAATGTCAGAGCTGTCCATCATTACAGAAGTAAACAAGAAAATGTCTCAACTGTCAATCAATACAGAATATTATTTGATGAAACACTATAGTATTGTGTTGTTTTTAACAAGTTAACAATATGTATTAAACAAATAATATAGATATAAAAATAATCAAATAGACCATGACATTTTGTTTTAGAAGCGCTTGTGGTTTAGTATACGTGTGACTACTAGAAAGCATTTCAGGCCTAACCTTGTTTAATGAATGAATGATCAAGTGTCTTAAAATTGCTCTGTCACATTTTACTCTGGTTCCTTCACCCCTGGCTATGAGGAGATTAGACGAGGATCATATCCTGCCATGGATAATAATAATAGTCACCTGAATTAATTCTGCTCTTTTTCTTATTTGATCTGACAGTGACTGAAGGGTAGAGTGAAGCGAGACGCGCAATTAGTCAGCACTAATCATATTCGTCTAGGCGTCAAACTCAAGGCCCGGGGGCCAGATACGGCCCGCCACATCATTTTATGAGGCCCGTGAAGACAAATTGTGCATCAAATTCGTGTGTCATTACTAGAATTGCAAATTGTCTTTACTTTTAAGAATAGCTTTTTTTTTAATATTTGACCAGTTTTTACTCGTTTGATTTGAAAATGAGTTATTTGTCAGTTTGTTTTGTAGCTTTTACTGTATGTAATATGAGGTGCTCATACATTTATTTGGGTTGACAGTCACAATGGCCCTCCGAAAGAAGCTATGACTACAATGCGGCCCGCGAAAAAAAATTGGTTTGACACTCCTGGTCTATACTGTAGGCAAAATCTTATTTTCTTTGTCTCGTTTTCTTGCTTTAACATCATGTTTGTCCCATTCTCCCATTGAAAAACAAATCTAGGACAAACACAATAATCAGTCATATGTTAACGCCATGACTAACTTTGTTGTTCGAAATATATTTTTTTCCCCACATGTTCACTTCTCTTAGGTCTTGGCCTTCAGTCGTTTAATAGGTTAGTTATTGTCCTAAGCTCAACACTGGTAGCTTTTTTCTATAATGATGGAATAGTGATAAAAACAAGCTCCATGGTAGAGGTGACGAACTTATAACACTTATGGACTGGGTTGTTGTTGTTTTTTTGGGTCAGTGTTGTGTGTGCCTTCACCTCTGTGTACCTGCTCTCCCAAGTGCGTGCTTCGGAAAGAATCAACAGAAAGGAGTAAGTGTGCTTAATGCAACCATCTGGTGCACAGCATCACGTCCTGGGCCGTGCTCCACCACTTGGAAAGCCACTTGAAAACATATGGCCTTTTTATGGACCTCTGCAGGGCAGTCTGCTGTAAGTCTGAGACCTGATCTTTCGGATGTCACGTGATGAAAATTGACTTGCGTTGTGCCAATGTCTTACTTTTCTGACAACGTAGAGTTCATAAGGAAAAGTGAATTCTAATACCGTATTTTCTGCACAATAAGGCGCACCTAAAAACCTCCAATTTTCTCAAAAGCCGACAGTACGCCTTATAATCAGGTGCGCTTTATATATGGACAAATATTGAGCCACTATAGCAGGCGTGTCCAAAGTCCGGCCCGCAGGCCAAATGTATATATCTTATATATGGACAAAGTTTTAAAATGGGCCATTCATTGAAGGTACACCTTATAATCCGGTGCGGCTTATATATGGACATAGTTTTAAAATGGGCTATTCATTGAAGGTGCGCATTATAATCCGGTGCGCCTTATAGTGGGGGAAATATGATAAACGTCTTTCCACACACATTAACCCATGATCTCACAAAAACCCATAGCTGCCCCCTTAATAGAGCACAACAGTTTTGTATGTTTACTTTTTAATATGACAGTCGGCGTCTAATTGATCGAGAGGGTCTCTGAAGATAGAAAAAGTTCTTTAAAGTCTGTCGAATGGGAATGACTTGAGTATTTTCCCTTGTGTTGAGACAGCGGTGACCTATGATATTTATCATGTCAAGTTTCCGGATACAAAGCTGTCGAACTATTTAACCAGTTCAAACTGGGTTTACAATACCCAGGAAAAGGTTCCAACATGGCACAATAATGGCTTTATTCGTTTGAACGGCATGTGTTGCAACATTTTAATGCGCAAGCACTGAATGATCTGACAAGCTGATTTCTCTGAGGAGAGATGAGAGGCAGTTTGTTTGCCCAGTAGGATTAACTGCAGCCCACTCTGGATTTCGGCCTTCATTTTGTGATGTGACAGACCCAATCCAGCTGTCAGTTTCAATCTGGGTGTGGAGTGATGATGCAACAAGGATAACTATTGATGATTCAGTAATCAAGTTGGTATTCCATTGTGGCATTATTCCACTCTTTCTTTCATTGATAAGTAAATCTGTTAGCTGTCTATTTAGGAAACTTTGTGCACTATGCACAATATGTCTCATTTAAAAAAAAAAAAAAAAACGACTATTTGCATTATGTTCGCTAGGGAATCCATTCTTATCTAATAAAACCTTTTTGCAGGGAATTGGTCATTCTAATGTGGTTTCTTCCCATCCAAGGTTATTTCTAGACCTGTTGATAAGGTCTATTCATTCTCCATTCTTAAATTATTTAATAAGGGTTTAGTGGATAATACGGGGTTTTGGTGGATTTAAGTCATGGTTGCACCGGCAGTTGCCAGTAATAACAGGCTGACTGGGTTTCTCTGAATTTAGTGAGTTTTGATTGCACGGGCTCCTGGGATGGTGAAGAATTCTAATAAAAAAAGGCAAGGGACACTTGCAATGAAAAGGTTAATATAAAATAAGGGGCCATGGAGAAGTAATGCAATTGAAGGTCACGTCCGGTTCTGGTAGGTAGAGACTGATTTGTCCTTGAGTCAAGGATGTGTAACATTGCCAGCTATCACTTGCAAATTTCCCCGCTGTGGGATAAATAAAGTTCTATCATCATCATCATCATCATTTATCACTAGTTTACTTTTTATACAGTATGTGTATATTAAATGTAATGTGGCATGATCAGACATGTTGCATTTTTGCTTAAAGAAAATACATTTAATTTATTTAAGACTAATTCTAAGACATTTTCCTCATCCATTCTTTTTCTTTTATGTTCTGTGGGTTGTATTGGAGAACAGTTTGAAATGTGACAAATCTGTTTTTACAGCATCCTGAAGCAGATTGTGATCAAACATTTCACTTTAACTAGAAAGTAATTACATATTTATATTTTAAACCATAATAACAATAGAAACTGCTAAACCCAGCACAGGAAGTAAACGTAGTATTCAATGGTGACGTCATGCATCGCTATGAGCATCACATTTAATGTTAACAAGACCATTCAAAGTAATTGTAACTGAAAAGTAACTGATTTAAACACCAATAATTTTGTTTTGTTTTGCTCAGGAATTAGCTATTTTTTATTTAAAGTTCAACCACATGAATATTTACAATATTTAATTTACTTGACAAAATCCAGTGGCTTTTATGTTATCTTATTTTCTGCAGCCACTGCACGCACACACAATCACAATGCTTAATACAGCTCACAAGTTCAACAATAAAGAGCAATATAAAACAATAATGATAATATTAACACACACACACGCATACACGGACACACACGGACACACACACACAAACACACACACACACACACACACACACACACACACACACACACACACACACACACACACACACACACACACACACGCACACACACACACACACACACACACACACACACGTAAGTTGATGAGAAGGAATGATAAACAATTAAAGGTTTAAGGATATATCAGTGCAGAGAGTGTCAACAGAAATACGGGTATTTATGTAAGCTTGTCATCAGAACACTATGATCCTATTTTTTTTTCATAATAAAAGCCCAACAAAATCCTCGCAAAATATAATCAAACAGCATCTGATGCGTACATGACGTGTCACAGGGTTTAATGATTCTGCCGGTTGCATTTGCAAAAATCATTAGCGGTAATATTTCCTTGCAGTGCTGAGGCGTTAGTAAGCGCTTTTGAATATTAGTAGTGAGTATGCACAAGCATGCTCTCTATCAGTCCTTGAACACTCTGTTGTCTTCCGTCACACCACCAGCTGAGACGCACATCCGCTGCCAGGATTAATTCCCTGTTTTATTAGGCTCTCAGTCTTTGTGTGTGTTGTGTGTGTCTTTGTTTATCATTAGGAATTCTTCGTTCCAGTTGACATCTTTGTTGTTGGGCCCAGAGGGGGATCGCAAGATATTTCTGTGCGTATTTGAAGATTGATATGATCATACTGTGTCCTTATGTCTTATCTTACCATATACCATACTTTTCGACGAAAAAAAGCAGTTTTACGCATCATCCAGTTTATGCAAATGCCAGCCCTTTTTTTGCCCCTCATTCTACTGATCCATTGGCGAGTCAAACTTCCATTAGATTGACAATCAGTGGACTGGATCGTTTGGCTCGTCTCCTTTTCTGCCTTGCTCAGTGACAAGTGCTGGTGATCGTGTGCTGACTGACAGATTTGAATGTGAAAAACAAATAAGTGCCCTTATCTTAAAAAGAAGAAATAATTTTAATTCACAGAGGCAATCATTCATTGCATGGACATATACTTTACCATGACATCAAGTGTGATTTATGACAAGCTAATGCTGCTTATAACTCTTATCACGTATTTATCAACAGTCTCAGTAGTTCTGTTCACCTTGTTTACTATCAATGACTTATTGAACTATATTTACCCCACATATTTAAGATTCACTTGTATCATTGCTGGATACATTATTTAATCACCAGGCCAGTAAAATGCATGTCAATGAACGTGTCATTGTGGCATTAGACATCCACAAACCGTGACAACTTATCTGGACATTTTAATTATATTATTATCATAAGCTAATGCTGTTAACATTGTTAGCTCATGCTAATCTGTGCCAACACTGCAGCTGTGTTTATCATTTGGATTTAACATAATAAGCTTCAGCTTTATCTGTGGAACTTCATCAAGCCTCGCTGTTAAGCTACTGAGTCACTGACTGTTGGTTGTTTGGTTACGGGTGCATGTCCATATAGATTAGCGGTGTCAAACTAATTTTTTTCACGGGACGCATTGTAGCTTCTTTCGGAGGGGCATTATGACTGTCAACTCAAATAAATGTATGAGCACCTCATATTATATACAGTAAAAGCTACAAAACAAACTGACAAATAACTCGTTTTCAAATCAGACGAGTAAAAACTGGTCACATATAAAAAAAAAGATATTATTAAAAGTGAAAACAATTTGCAATTCTAGTAATGACACACGAATTTGATGCACAATTTGTCTTCGCGGGCCACATAAAATGATGTGGCGGGCCGTATCTTGCCCCCGGGCCTTGAGTTTGACACCTGTGATATCGATGAAACATTTACTCAGTTGTGCAATTTTATAATGTGTGGGTAGGGACCTGAGACCCAACATTTTTTTTTTGTAATAAAATAAGCAATAAAAAGCCTGGCGGCAAAACACTTTTTGTTGTCTGCAGTTATTCTATGAGTCGAACAGTTGAAACATGAATCAATTCCAAAGTTTATTTGGGAGAACCTTATGTCCTGCTGCTTGCTTACATTAGGTAACTTCATCCTTGTATTTACATTCTCCGTTCTTTTCAGATCAGTGAATTTCTGCTTGGTCTTGATTCTTTGCAGCTTCCGCACTTACACCCATAGACCAAATCATGACATCATGATGACCTCATCCTTTCCCCCAAACATCAGAAACCTAAAAAATAACCCTCCCTCTTATTTGTCATTTTTAAGTACCATTCATGGTGTGACTTTCTCCAAAATATTGCCGTTGCAAAAGTCAACACAACTTACTCGCTCCGCTAGCCAGCCTTCATCATCCACACATTTTGTTTCTTCCTTCTGTGATCTCTTATAAGAAAGGATGACTTGGCATTCGATGCTGCATTCTAGATTTGAAGTTTAGGAGAGATGATTTGCTGTCAAGACTCAGTATGGTCAGTATGGTTACAATTGATGTATTTGCAGGAAAAAAGAAAAAGTGCGTGTGTGTGAGGGGGGGGAGTCATCCTCTTTAAAGCTCTCAGCTTATGCGTAAGGTCGTGTCCCTCTCCTCTGCTCTAAACAGAGCTGAGTGTTAAGGTTGAGTAAACTAATAGACTCTTTTGAAATGAGGTTGAGCCCCAGCTTTAGGTTCAATCACCAGGATATAACATGTAACCAGTGTACTCTCATGGAGCTAACGAGAGGCAGGCCACGACCCTTCACCCCCATATTCAAAAGGTCGCCACGCTCATGAGAAATTAAGAGCTATTAAGAGAAAAGTTCCTGCTAATGAGGACCCCTGTTTGGAGGTCTGCGGTGAGCGCAGCCAGTGGAATGTGGGTTCCTCGTGTGCACCAGAGGAAAGTTAGCACAGCTTTGCTCTCATGACGTGAAATAAGGTGACAGTGCATTACATCTGTACAATTTCACAGGCCTAGAGAGGAAAGGAATACATGTGGTATAATTTGGGGATTAAATTAATTAACTACCTTTTAGAATTTTAAAATTCTTAATTATTTTCATTTGCACCTTCAATTTTTTTAAACAGTCTCTAGTCTATAAATACTCCCGTTGATAGACCTGCACACTGACATCTTAGACAATAGTTGGATTTTAGAATTTCCATTTACAGTTGCAATAAATCTTTAGTTTGACTGTTTTGTGCACTTTTGATTTTGCAGTATATTGCAATGAGGTATCAAAGTGTTGACTCAGATCCCGGGATGAAATTTCAGTCGGGCTCTCCTGTTTGAAATCTGCTCATTGCCCTCGTGCTTGTCCACAGAAGTGAACGTGAACGGTTGTCAGATTTACTGGTCGCATTGAAGCAACTTGTAAATAAAACATTTTGTTGTACAAGATACCACCATTTAGAAGCAGTCTAGCGCCCTGAGCGGTATAGAAAATAAAAATTCCCATCAAATTAAAATGTGCAAGGATACCATATGTTCAGACCAAACCACATATAAAGTTAAAAAAAAAATCTGGCACACTGTATGGCTCTTATGTGTCTGTTTTATGTATTTGTGTGTGTGTATGTTGCCAATGCAACAGTGGAACGCGTTCCAAGCATGTGTGGTTCTGATTTAATTCTCTCCATATGAGGGTGGCCACTGTTTTGTCTTGTTGATGGGAAATAATGAGATTCCATGTGTTCCACCATGAGTACTTGACTCCAAATTGTTATCTTGTGATATAACAAGCCTCATGTAGCGATTGTGTCTAATTAGGTAGGTACAGACATGGAGTGATATTTACTTTAAGTCTTGTTTTTATTTTCAAACACACTCGCATAGAAAGGTGGTAAAGTGACAATGCATATGGCTGTAGGATCAGGTGCATAATGCTGATATTTTATATCCTTGGATAGTCTAAAACTCTTTACATGAAAACATATTAGACTCACTCACAATAGAACTAAACTACCGTATTTTCCGCACTATAAGGCGCTCCGGATTATAAGGCGCACCTTCAATGAATGGCCCATGTTGAAACTTTGTCCATATAGAAGGCGCACCAGATTATAAGGCGGATAGAATAACTAACTCAACGTTGCTCAAACATTAATGCAATCACAATATAGTAACACTCAATATAGTGAAAACAAAAACAATATATCAATAACTCAACATTGCTCAAACGTTAATATCACACAACACACAAAATAAACACGTAAAGCTTACTTTAATAAATTAGTCCTCATCCACAAATTCATATTGGTCCATATATAAGGCGCACCGAATTATAAGGCGCACTGTCGGCTTTTGAGCAAATTGGAGGTTTTTAGGTGTGCCTTATAGTGCGGAAAATACGGTACACCTAAGTGGCTGGTGCAGGGTTGGCAGATGGTTTAATGTCTAACATATTTCATTCATACATATAAATGACTGTTGGCAATGGTAAAATCATACGAAACGTAACCTGTAAATTAAAATCTGGTGCAGAATGTTTTTGGTATTTAAACGAAGTAATGCTTTACAAAATCTAGGAATTAATGTGGATTATTGTGAGTGAAATGTATCAATGTAGAGCAGCAAATTTTGCACACATTAATTGTTGTCTGTTAAAATATTTGTAAGAACAAAGTCGCATGAAAATGAAAGTCACCGACATCGCTTGGGTATAACTTTGGAGTTAGTTTATGGCCCATTGAATTAATTAACAACATCTTGTTCCTATTCAAAGCTAACTGACAGTTGTGATTTATGCTCTTGGTCACTTCAGGTCTATTCAATGATGGCAGTATAGGGCATAAAGGCTCTCATCCTTCAAGCACTAGACGAGTCAATATTTACACTCTCCATTGTTTTGTTTTGTCCATTTCTTAGAAAAAAGGGCAATATTTCTTAATTTATTGTTTTAACCATTCTGGGGTCAAGGCAGCCGAGACCTTTGAATGCCCTTTTTTCAAGGGAATATGTTAGAACAACAAATTAAAACTTAATGATTTGATTTTTGTGATTGTTAAATATGCCTTTTTAATATCAAATTTCACATCAATAAAATTCAAAAATGTTAATAATAGCACCATTTGTATGAGAGCCAGAATGAGACTTTATATTATGTATGTTCTGAAATGAGCTTGAGCCTTGGTTATCAGTTATATGCAAATTTTCATAAATAATTCTTGCAGTACTTATACAGTATATGAAAAACTATATAGGACATTAGAAATAAAATGCAATTTGACAGCTCGCTGTACAACATCTGCTGCATTTGCCTCATAATGGATAGTCGGACATTTGAATAAATAGTTAAGGGTGTGACTTGTGTGCAGGGGAGGTCAGACATGCTGATTTATGGCCAGTGTGATAAATCACCTCCTATTTCTGGGAGGAGGCCACCATTGGATCCTCCAGTCTGAGGAACATCTGTGGATTCAGCTGTGGCCTCTATGACCTGCAGCCAAGGCTGCCTTGTTGAATACTCTTCCTCTTTCTTGTCATTCATCGCCTACCTATCCCTCTTTGCCATCTATCTGTTGCTGTTCAATCTCATATTCCTTAAGTTGTCATTGTCTTCTATTTCTCTCTCCTTGAGATTTTTTTCCTCTTTCTCAAATTTCACCTAAACTCTTTCTTTTTTTCTTTTTTTTTTTTTTTTTGCTCTTTGGCTCTCAGGCTCCCTATCTTATTACAGCGCTTAACCTTATCTTGATGGTCATTCTTTTGCGTATTATTCCTGTTTTTTCTACCCTCTGCCTCATCTTCCTCTTAACCGCTCACATCCATTCCATCATTCTAGCTGACATTGTAAAATGCTAGAGTAAAATGTTCTTCATGTAGTTCAAGTTGGATCTAAATAAAGCTGTAAAATAAAAAAAAATAAAATTATAATAAAAAAAAATATGTGTTTCCCCATGCACTGAGAAATGTACTTTAAAAAATATATAAAATGAAATTTTTCAATGTTTCATCATACATGTTAAGTGTATGGTCCTGTGCGACCCCCAGTTGCACTGAAATTATAAAATCACGATAAAAAACACATTAGAATTTTTTCACAAAGTCCAAATGTGATTTTACAAATGATTCAAATTAGATTTTTAAGGTTTAGATGTCAGCGTGACTCATACCACTTGCAGCGAAACACTCATAACCGTCTTGCATTCCATTCTGTTTTCCCTTTGTCTTCATTAACCTATTGTACGTACTGTTTTTTGTTTTGTTTTCTTTTTAAAGAGACCTATTGCTCATTTTCACATTTCTTATTGATCAATATTACACCCGCAATAACTGTTCTTCTAAAACTATCCAGTCGATGTGTCATGTTTATTTATCTGGTACATTCACGTGTGTCAGTAGGTACATGCGTGGTTGTAATGTGGAGCCAAGGGCAGAGACTGCCTCGTAGGTATGTTTGTGTGTCACCAGACCCTGTCATTGGATTACAGGTCACACTAATCTAATCATCCAGCCGTGAGCTCAGTGAGAAGGCATTTATGAAATGGACTGCAGCTGAGGTGAACACAGACCTCGGCCTGTCACTGCGTTACCGTTTCCTCAATGACAAGCTGTGTCTGGCCCGACTCTGATAGCCAGCAGTCACATCCCAGACTGATTGCAAAGAAGGAGAGATCTTCGCTTCAGTTCCGACACCTTGCAGACACCTGTTAGATTGGTGTCTATAAACAAGTTGTGTATGTCCATTCCCTCAGTAAAAAAAAAATCCAAGTCTATTTGACACCTGAAGGGTGTCCAAATGTGATGGAGGACAAAAATGTCTCAGAGATGAAGCAGTTATCAGAGTGGCATAAATGACTGGTTGGTGTAAATGACTCCTTGCCTCCCCTCCTTGAAATCATTAGGACATGAACTGTTGTTACCTTTGGATG
Organism: Syngnathus scovelli; assembly: GCF_024217435.2. Lineage (NCBI taxonomy): Eukaryota > Metazoa > Chordata > Actinopteri > Syngnathiformes > Syngnathidae > Syngnathus > Syngnathus scovelli. The sequence continues at coordinate 7,204,636 of NC_090859.1, forward strand.
AACCAGACTGCTTCGCGCAGTTTATCATTTTTACCATTTTGTAAAACTGACTGGCTGAAGGCATATTTTCACAGGCTCAATCGCCTGAACGGCTTGAAGTGAAAGATCAATACTTTTCATTTTTAGCACTGAGATGATATTGAGTGGTTGAATCATCTTCTGGAATGGGCACAGAAAGACATTTTGTGCCACAATAAGAAGCTTGTTGTTTTAATCCTCGTTCTTTGCTTGTTATCTGCTTGTCATATTTGCACAAGGAAAATTAAAGAGCTATGAAAATACAGAAAAAAAAAAACCTCACTAGCTATGTTGACATGTATATTCCAAATGGGCAATATTTTAAATCCATCGCTGGTTATTTTCAAAGTTAAGGTTTATGTATTTACAAGCAAATTTAAAAACAAAATATGTTGAACAAAATGCTGTATATTAAAACATAAATTCATGTGATTTACTGTGTAGACAAGTGGTGGGAAGGGTTGATTTTTTAACTATAGCATTTTTTAACTAAAGCACTCTGTAAAGTGGCAGTGACCACATTCATAGACAGAAATTAATCCCGTGCCAGGTTGTATCAAGTGGGCTCCTTTTCATCTTAAATTGCCTCTCATTTTGCCTGAGCCTCATTTTTCCACACACTTCTCATAAAACACGCAAAAAAAAAAAAAACACTTAAAACAACGAAACAAAGGGATGATAATGTTAAGCAGTTTATCCATCATACTAAAATGTAACCGCCAAACCAATTTGTATTACTAAAGTGTCTCTTGACATGACACATAGAAAATAAAAGGCAAATGTGGAGATGACCCCATGTTTGGCTCCAAGGAGCAAACAAACATATGGTGCCATGGCTGGTGAGCTAAGCAGAGCATTTAACAGCTTGAGAGCCATATACCCCCTGTGGGTCAATAGAAAGCGAAAAAGGAGTGAATACTACCAGATTGGCACGCTCTAAATGCGGAAAGACAACCATCTTTATGTATCTCCTCAATGAAAGGTTCTAAATGTGTACTTTGCATGAAAAAGAGGTTTGACATTGTCTTGTGCCTCTAATGTGACTTGATCTCACGTTATGATTTGAATTTGGATAATTCATTTGAATAATGGTATAACCTAAGTGTATGGCAGCAATAGACCATAAGGAAGGAAGGGAGGAAAGGATGCGGCAATCCGTGCGTGACTGGAACATTGTTGCCGTGCTTGCCTGGTGTGGCAACACACAAGGTAAGTAAGTACCCTCATTACCGTATTTTCCGCACTATAAGGCGCACCTAAAACCCTCCAATTTTCTCAAAAGCCGACAGTGCGCCTTATAATCCGGTGCACCTTATATATGGACCAATATGGATTTGTGGATGAGGACTAATTTATTAAAGTAACCTTTACATGTTTATTTTGTGTGTTGTGTGATATTAACGTTTGAACAATGTTGAGTTATTGAGATATTGTTATTGTTTTCACTATTTCGAGTGTTACTATATTGTGATTGCATTAACGTTAAAGCAACGGTGAGTTATTTATTCTATACACCTTATAATCCGGTGCGCCTTATAAATGGACAACGTTTTAAAATGGGCCATTCATTGAAGGTGCGCCTTATAATCCGGTGTTTTATAGTGCGGAAAATACGGTAAATGAGCTGGTGATAACCACAGGCGATATACACAGTAGCCGTGGACTTCAACTGCTGTATCCATCCCCACAACTGATTGTTAATCTGTCCCACCATATCTCCGTTAAAAACAGAATACAAATGAATTATAAGAATAACATCAATGAACTGATTACTTGGATTGTTCATAGGATTCGATGTACTCGTATTTATGAATGAAACATGACGACATCAGGGATGTGTTTGTATGAATCTTGATCACCATAACCACGTTAAATCAGGCATGTGACTATTTAGATCTAGTCGGAGCAGGTGTAACTCAAGACCGACTTTTCTTCTACCAAACTGTTATTCCGCCAGGTATATCTACAAGGACACATACTTGCTATGCCAGAATGCTCAGCGTGGCACAGAGCGGGCTGCCAAATTGGCAAACGTGTCGGCACAAAAATCAGAATACATCTGCATACGCCGTGTAGAAAAATACTGTCAAGCCCTGAATTTTGTCTTGCATTCTTAGTACATGTGTGTGATATGAACTACAGTGTGTGTGCTGGGTGCAACACAAAATATACATCTGAGTTTGAATTTCCTTATTGATTACACCAATAAATATATTTAAAAAATATACTAAAGCTAATACTTCTCATATTCATAGCAAATTTCAGATTTTATAGGAAGAGTATCAAAGCCATGAAAATTATTCAACAATTTATTTGACTTACTATATCAGGAAAAAAATGAATCCCGGAGTCTTGTCTGTGCTGCACTGCTGGGCTGGCAAAGACAACTGTGATCCATCATTACTAACCACAGCTAATGCCCATCAGTTAAATCTCACACTTCACTGCAGGGTGTCTACTAATTAGGAGAATCGCAGATATGCCATTTTGGTGTTGTACTAAGGCAGTGATTTCCATCCAGAGTGTGCACTGGTGTGCTGTGTGGAATTATCCCTTTTTTCTTAATTTGATTAGATATAGCGAAAACGGGACAGGTTTAAATACGAGCTCGTACCAAAGCAACACTACCGGCTTCTCTAGGCCTGTGATCATCAAGATGGATGGAGGCAAAGTGCACCTGTGATCTGACTAGTTCATTATTCTTTTTTTTTCTTTTTTTAACTGTTGTGGATCACACACTTCAAACAGCTCAAAGATTCTCAAACTCATTTGCACAATTGTCAATCATGATTGTTGGTTACTTTAAATTGTGTGATCATCTACATAATTGTCTTTGTAGCAATATTACTGCACTACAGGTCAATTCATTTTGCCCTTGACTCCCCGCATCATTTGCATAGCTGTCATTGTCCGATATTAATGGTCTCCTTAAATCACTTAATGACTTTCTGGAACTATGTATTATGTCTTAAATGTTAGTTGTTATTGAATCTAATGAATATGTTTGAAAAATCTGACATCTAGCTTCTGTACTGTACTTCAAAAAACACATTCTACTGTTATTGTTGGTGTGTTTCATTGTATTGTTACATTTGATATTAATGGTCTCTCTCGTGGTTATACTAGTAATTTATTTTAATCCAGCATTAAAATCTAATTTTATTAGTTATATTTTCACTCAGATCCTCCCAGAGGCGGATCAGGTATCCATTGGAAACACGGCCAGACTGACCTGACACGGCTGTGTCCCACAAAGATTGGGAGCATGTCACGTTGAAATCTTGATTTGCCAGTCATATGAGCTGATGAGTCTATCCATCTTTAGGTTCTAATCTATAGTATATTACACTTCTCAAAGTGATCAAAGGTCCATCTTGACATACCTCAGCTACAAGATGAACGAATAGAATGCCAACCTTAAAAATGTTCTAAATGTATACTGTACTTGCCAAATGGACCTGTGCTTTTCTCGTCAAAATTATTACAAAAAAAAGTATTTTAAAAGCAATCAGCTTTGAGGATTCTGAATACTATTTTGTGATTGAAGCCAAGCACTTTCATTGAAAAGGTAATAACAGCCAATCAGAGGCAATCTGAGCATTGAATGTTCACCACAACAGTGGTTGAATCATCAAGGCTGAGGTCACTGTGACTTTAGGTCAGCCCAGTTTAGTTCTGCAAGAATTTTCGGGTGCACAGATCCTTTATTAGGAGGTTGAGACCGCAGGATTTAAATTTTTTTTTTTTTTTTTTACATCTCACGCTTTGGTGATTGGAAGTAGACTACATTTTAGACCAGCTATCAGCAGGTCTAATTTATGGCGCAGGTGGTGCAATATGATTTGGAGAATTCTGCATTCCGTTGAGTGATGGATGTCATAACAATTCATTCCTAAAGGTGACAGCATTGTCTATACTATTATCAACATTTCCATTTTTTTTTTTATTCCTCCCATTAGCACAATTAGACTACACTCCACACTACATTTGCTCTGAGCATGAAACTGGGGCCTCAAATGTCAATGTGAGGTTGTTATACAAGTTGATATTTACATTATATGCAGGATATGTGAATGAATGAACAAATTAATGCATGAATGAATGAATGGATGGATGAATGGATGAATACCAAATTGATGAGCCAGTAACAATAACCGGAAAACATTCTACATACCAATAATCAGAATACACAAACCTGGTGAAAACACCACCCGCTGAACAACTACAGAGTTAGCATTCCACTGTCAGCAGCACTCAGTGGTAATGACTGTAAGCACGGCAATCTCCATGGGTCATGGACATTATTAAGCTACAAGCAGACCCACATTACTATGAAAACATGGATGAAGCTAAGAATGGGTTATGTGAGGTGTGTGTGTGTTTTCCTGTCGATGTGAATTTACACACACTATGGCTTTTATGTGGATGTGTGAGTTTGTGTGTTTGTGTTTGCAGGAGGTCATGTATACAAAAAGAGTTCAACCAGGTGCCACACACAGGCCCACAAGTGCAGATTGGACAAAAATATCTCAGACCTCCCACGTCTTTCTGCGTTTCACTCATCCTGCCATCCTTCATTCTGACCCCCCCAACTCACTCTTCCTCATTAATCTGTATCTATCACGTAAACATTTTTATTTTGCTTAGATCACCATCTTCTGAGCAGAGCGTCATTTGAAACCAGCTGAGAAGTTTCGCCCTGCAGCTTTTGACATGAGTTGAAGAAGAGCGATGGAGGGATAAACTAATCCCATGTGAGCGAGATACACATTTACTTTTCCATGAGGAGTTGGCAATAGCATCATTGGAAAATAGGAAACCCAATCCAGAGAAGAAAGTATAAGGAACTAAAAAGGGCTCAAAGTAAAACAGACAGAAAAGGAAATGCATGACTCATCAGACTGTAGCAAACGTGCAGCGCAATATGTAGAAAACTTTGATTTGTTTCTCCCTGGAAACCTTTTAAAACATTCCAGTCAACAAAAAGTCAACTGATCTTCATTTCAGGCTGGTTACCAACACAGATGTCGCTGTGGAAGGCAGCAATATTTTATTATTAGTTCTCACTGTATTTGCAGTATCCTCCCAAGGTCACATTCCCAGTTAATATACCGACTCAAATGTTTATGCCTGTAAAGTGCGAATGAGCATAGCAGAGGGGTTCTTTGTATGTTTTTGTGCTGTTTTATTTTTAACTCCAAATACAAGATGTACATGACTTTGTTCTGTCCATCGCACACAAGCCAGTTTGAGTTTACTGTAGGTGTCAAGTGGACTGAAGCATGAATGGAATGGCATACTGTAAGTGTGTCTTTCAACTTTAAACTCAACTTTAAACTGAATACACATGTAGTAGAATCATATCAATGTTTCTAAACATTCTATCCGAAAGTAATAACATCGCTGAAACATAAAATAAAATAATATAAAATAAAAGACCATTGGACTGGTATAGGATTAAAAAAAAAAGTGGGGCGAAAGTCTCAAACATTATCTTTGTACAGAAATAATTTCATATGCAATGCAACAAAAGCAACTTAACATTCAAACTACTTTAAAGTGAAACTACATAATCATATTGTTGATACTTTCAAATATAATCTTCCAATTAATATAACAACGCGTAAACTTCACACTTTCAGTCGGCATACTCAATAAATGAAAGAAAAAATCCAGTCGCTTGACTTAATATTTTTAAAATATCTTTCATGTTTTATTTTCATTTGGAAATGTAATTACTCTCTTCCAAATCCTTTTCTATATATTGAAAGGTATAAATGGTTGCCAGTTTGATCAAGCAAGTGGTTTGTCAAAATCAATTGAAGGCGACGTATGACGAGACAAGGGATTTCCCTTATTTGCATGTAGCTTTGATGTATTTTACAGTTTCCAATTATCTCAGAATTTTACAATTCCTCAGTAATTTTTTCTTGCCTCATGGCTTCCCTCTCTGCTACAAATCAAGTCATATGTGCTTCATCTGGAGATCTACTTGTGAGTGTGACGCCCCGATCATAAGGCCATGGGAAACATCGGCATGCGCTGCCGTGGTTTATGCTGGCAGACCCACTGACCCTAATTTATAACGACTCTATTGTCTTGGGGAACACAGACGTGTATCAGGCATAAATGAAGTAGGACAGCCACTTAAGCAAGGGAGATGAGGTGATTATTGCTCATGCAATAGTCTGCCATATCCAGCCAGATGATTCGCCCCATGTTCGCACACAACACACGCTCCCATACAAAAGATTCACGCATGCAAACTCATCAAGTCTCAGGGCCGCACGATTGTGTGTACTCAATTTATGCATTTACGTGACACGCGTTCATCTGCAAGCACACGCACACTGGCCGACACCCAAACAAACACGATGTGGAGTGTAATTTACTGTAAACAAAGCCCACAGAGATGATCACGATGGATTTCAGGCCATTTACGCATTTTTTTTTTTTCTCTGTGATTGAAATTATTCCAGCCTATTTAGGGTCAGATGTGTATTTATGTGAGGAGAGCCATTCATAAAAATATGTATCCTCATTATGAGTATCAGTTTCTTCTGAGAATACTTTGACTTTGGTGTGTGTGTGTGAGAATTTTAGAGGTTGGTATCATTGATGTTGGATAAGTAGACCTGGCTCACAATCCTTCTGAGTGTTAACAAAGCAAAGATGTGTAACAATTTATAGTGATTGTTTCTTCATAGATGGGGTAAAACAAGCCAGTCAAATTCCCAACATTTAATGGGCATAAATATGATTCATCACTTTGCAGCTTGGTGATAACAAAGCTCACGACCATTGGCTAAACAACAAACTGCCTCTGCAAATACACATTTTTTTTCTTGTCACAGTCCTCAACCCACACTGGGCTAAACCAAATTTCCCCAACACAAATCATGGACGAGCCCCCACGTGTGACAAGCCTGGGATGATGGCAAGTCACAACAAATAAAACTGTGGGGAAAACAACTCAAAAGGCTCAGGCCAATTAAAATGGTTTATTTAACAAATACTAAGAATAGTTCAATACAAGGTATGCAAGTGTGAGTATGAATTAGTGGTGTATGCAGTGCATGAATGCAAATGACTGGGTGGATGTGAAGGTGTTGCATTGAGTAAATTAAAGATAACTGGAACGCAAGACAAACTGAAGACAAAGCCAAAAGTGTTACCTGTTGAGGAGAGAGCAGAGAGAATAAATGAGCACAGCACAAACAATTTAACAGCACAGGTGCCACCGCTCAGGTGGCCCCACCCCTGCCTGTTGTGGAAACCTCCCACAACAGACCTCCCACAACAGACAGGGGAGGGCCGTGACACCATAATCTATTTTGGTTTATGCAGTCAGTCATCCCATAATTTCTGAATGCAATGACACTGGAGGTCAACTAGATGGATATGTGATTTATTAAGGGTCACCAATATTACGTTGAATGAATCATCTCTTTGGGAGAGAAGTTGGCTCCTCTGACAAGCAGCTGTCAGTGGCACTGTTGAGGATTATATTAACCATCAAACTAATTGGAATCCATCCATTTTTTACACAGTTTAGACTTCAATTAAGTTGGGCATTTTGTCAGTAAATATCAATTCAACAAAATTTGTTGTATTTCACAATTTCATGTATTTTACAAAACATAATTTATCATTACATTCAGCAAATGTTGAATGAAATCTGAGAATCCATTCCAGTTGGGAAAGTGAATTTATGCACAGGGCAACTTGTGGATTCTTGTACGCGATGCTGTTTCCATGGTCACCACTGCGCGGCGCAGTGAGTCGCGGAGCAAAATAAATGCGCTGCAGTCAATTTTCATACATATGAAGCTATATGTTGCATGCAGCGAAGACAAAAGGATAAACCCTCAATGGAATAAACAATAAATATATAAAATTGGTGTTTTTTTCTGAAGTGCTTGGTTTCGTTGCTCGGGATTGAAAACAAAACTGCACATACTGTATGTAACATAAAAAAGTTCTTTAGGGGTATTGTTGAACCTTTTAAAAGATGCACCTGTGAAAAAGAGAAACGTAAGTAAATAGACAGAGGAGCTTTGAAAACAAAAACAGAACTTTACCTTCTTGTTGTGCAAAGAGGATCAGGCTGTCAAAAGAGGCTAGTTGTGGCTCCAGGTTTACGAGATGATCCGTCAGGGAATCTGAGATGCACCCCCGCGTAGAAGGGATGTTGTTCTTGTAAGTGAGACCACTGTCATTCAAATATAAACGTGCACGCTGCAAAAAATCGCCAGGGATGCTTCATAACATTCATGTACAGCTTGATGGATTTTCTGTACATTAAATCATTTAAAATCGCATTATTTTCATTTGGAAACCTTCCAATTCAATTTGGAGAGCCTAACTGGGGAACCATTGATCACAACCATTGAGATGTGGACACTTTTTGCAGCAGGCTTCGGCTGGCTGGTACTACAGCGAGAAGGGAGAGGGAGTGCGTGAGAGAAGGGGGTGGGAGAGAAGTGAAGGTGGGAGGGGGGGCTGGTCCGGGGGAGCATGGCTGCAAGATCCAAAGCGCACACTTGGTCTACTTCCCTCTGGTTGCTTACACTGCTTCTGACCCGCTCTCAATCGTGCGACGCGGTCCGTGGACGTTACTGCGTGTTTGAGAACGATCGTGTTCACCAATTTGCATCCACGCGTTTAGACGCTCGCCGCTTTTTTGTATTGCTTTCGTCGGCTTCTTGGTGAGGAATATCGGCTCGAGATCCGCAGCTGAGAAGATTGCAGCGACAATGGCAGCATAAGGACTATATTTCCAGTCTTTATCAAGTGGAGAGCATTTATCGTGATTTTTTTTTTGCCCACAGTTTTGCGCTCACAAGAGTGCCTCCTCTCAGGGACATTTGCAGCGCAAGTTGCACAAGTTTACGTCAACTGGATTTTCCCGGTGAAATTAGCTTTTTGTGTTTTTCCTAAAGAAAACAGAGCAAAGTACTGTTTTATAAGAGAGACTGAGATTTATGAATTAACTTTAGGTGTTAAACGGACTTGACTTGCAACAGCATCCATCAGAACATTTTAAATCAAACAAACCAGGACTGTCGTCGGTTTGGCTTCATTGCAAACATGCCGCAGGTGGAAATGCTGTTTTTCCTCGTCCTCATCGTCGGGGTGTGCGCTCAGGACCCGGCTTCCAAAGTGGTATCCGACCGCTACGCTGTCTTCTGGAACCGCACCAACCCCAAGTAAGTACTCGCCCATCGGCTTTCCTTGCACGTACAGAACCCAGTGAAGATGGAAGTTCCACATTTTGCTGAATCATAAGCAAACTAACTCGTAACAACACAAAACAATGCGGATATGCTGTCAATTGAAGTTTTATTTACATTCGCATCATCATAAACTGGATGACGGAGTTTTGAAATCACGATCTTGCCCCCCAACTTGTATGATGAATCGTATTTCCCAATCAACATTCTCCTTGAAAAGTGTGTATATTATTAACAACGGACTCGTAATACTTTGTTCACACTGCGCCTTTACGCACCATTACACATTTAATATTCTGCGTTGCGCCGCTTCTCATTTGAAAATCAAATACGCGCACTGTGCGTAAAACGTACCTAAGTAATCGGATAAATTAGGTCTACTCTGATGTCACTGATTAGACAAGGTTTTTGTATTTTGCTTGATTTTTCTTTAGGGGTGTCTGTTGAAAGAAGGGCAAAGCAGTGCAGGCATTTTTTAAAATATCTATCTATCTATCTATCTATCTATCTATCTATCTATCTATCTATCTATCTATCTATCTATCTATCTATCTATCTATCTATCTATCTATCTATCTATCTATCTATCTATCTATCTATCTAGAGAAGAAAAAATGGGTTTGATGAGATCCAACATCAAAACATGCAATTAGATTTTTGCTGTGTGTTTTTAACCAAAGAGTAAACGCAAAGAACTTGCTTATTACTCCATTCATTGACAGATACAAGTGCAAACATTGTGGTGAGATCCAAGGTTGTCGGTGGGCTACTAAAAGGCAGATATTTGTCGCTGATAACAGCTTCTGGCTCTCGTCCCTTCTCATGGCCTTCAAACTGTTCCCAAGTCTGGTTTCTTGGCTCCCAGGCCCATACCGCCTTTACCCCCTCCACCCGGCTCAAGCTGGGGCAGACAATAAAGGGGGCATACAGGGGTATTTTAGCAGCAGCCAAGACGCAGCATGATGTTGGGTCTTGTGAGAGATCCACACATGCTGAGGTCACACGCTTGGTCGTAACTAGGCGAGTTCCAGGTTAAGCAGCGCGAAGGGGACCCGTTGTCAGGGTCAAAACCGGGGCAGAACCGCCAACTATGGAGGGGGCCCTAGCGACGGTTTTGGCACGGCACCCCGCCTGGGCTTTGTCTCGTTAGAAAAGCAGCTAAATAAATGAGTAACTCTAAGTGACTGTGTCCCTTTCTCATTCATGACTCTAATCTAAAGATGACGCGAACTGCATAATGTAGGCAAGGGTCATTCTAAAAACCCGGTTCCCGTCTGACCTTCAGTATTCCGTGCATACATGTGTTGCCCGTAACCCTGCTGCTTAATGTAACCACAACCGCTGTTGGAATTCTGAAGACCTGCTGTGTTTGAGTCCCAACTTCTAGATTAGCTTTTGTACCCCCTTCTTCTGCTATCTCTGTCACACATTTGTCCAAAATGAGGAGAAACGGCATCCAAAGCAGCAGTCCATACTCAGCCATTCATGAAATTCCCAACAGGAGCTCTGGAATTGAAATAGGAAGTGAGTCGTGAAATATGGAAATACCTTTTTTTTTTTAGTTTACATTGTTTCAAAGGGGGCAATAAACAAACCTCATTGTAATTTGGATTCATGCATTTGGGTTTGTCATGCTTTGATATGTGGGAAACTTCTTTCCCTCTGCTGATGCATGCTGCTGATAAGACTCAGACAGCAAGACTCAGCGGGCTGGAGGAGGGATTTACAACCCGAGGATGATTCAGCTTTGCCCAGTGTTTGAAAAGCTTCCACAATGACGGCGGAGCTCATAAAACTCAATGCTGTGCAGAACTCTCAGTGTCTGGGATTTTTCTTAGAAAGAAACTCATGAGAAATAAGCGATGTAACTTTTTATGTTTTTCGATGCCAAATATCCCAAATATGACAAGAAAACGTGATTTAGAAGTGGTTAACATTGTTTGCTCCCGCCAGAGTTGAGCTGCCACTCAAGGGATGTCGTATGCACCGTATGCTGCGCTTCAACTGTAGTTGCTATGCAGATTTTGAAAATCTAGAGATGGTTCTTGTGCGGAAATTTTAGGAATGTGGTACGACGTGAAAAGCTCTCGGATAAAAACGCACTTTTCGAACGATGAGTGTTGCTTACAGTTCATATGGCATTTTATGAGCAAATAAATATGCTATTAGTACCCAAAGAAAAATGTTATATTTTATCTAAAATGTTTTATTTCATTATTTCCATAATTTTTATTTGATTTCGTTGTTCAGATTTCTACGTCGTATAAACGTGTTTGAGCTACCTTCCAATTACTGTCACAAACCAAGTTGCAGTTAGGGAAAAATGAATGAAAACAATGTCAGAACGAATCCATCCATGCGTTAATGGAATTCAATTTTTAGTATTCCGGCTGATGACATATTCATTTGTCAATAAATATTATCGCCTAATTGACATTATTTTCTAAACCTTTCTGAAACAAGGAGCTAGTTTTTGACAGATGACAAAAATCAGAAATCTTCATTAAAATCCATTCAACATATTTCATAAATGACAAGATAACTCATTTGTTACTCCCGTCTCTAACTATTTTGTAATCACGTCTTTGTAGATCAGAACGTTGAGAGGAATCAAAACCTGTCTTTGATATCTGACCTACAAAGCACGTTTTGCTCGCGTTCATCCACCATTCATTCGGTGTAAGTGCCAAACATTATATTAATGGCCCAGCAGAAAGTGGTACAAAGACATAAACATCTCAATCAAAGCAATGGAAATAAAAAGTGTTGCATTTTGTGGCGGGAACGTTCATGTAAGAAAAACGAGCCGCAGATGTTCCTTGTCGGCTTCGCCGTCTGTTTCGGTAACCAAACGATGGAAGAAATTGTTCGAGTTGGGTATTTACCGCTACTCTGACAAGGAGCTATTACCGAATTCCCTGCTCACCCGCTATTTAGCTGCTTCATTAAAACCCACTCGGGTCCATATGGTGTGCACGCAGGCGTTGATGTGGCCTAAGGTGTTTATTTGTTGCTGATAGGTGGGATCACCGGGAGAATTCGGGGCCGGGTTCCGTTCCTAATCTCTCAAGCTGTTTGTGTCTCCGACGCTATGGAAACTGATACCGGTCCTCATCAAAGAAGCTCATTGGGTGGGACTAACAAGCTGACAGCTGGGGAGAGAAGGTATCCCAGCATTCTGTGGGAGCACCGTCACCCCAGGGGGTTTCCTTAATCCGTGACAATAGTCATGCAAAGCTTTCTGCAGCAGATGCAAGATCCTGTAATCAAAGAATCTTTTCAGTGGCCTGTTTTCATGTTTGATCAGTGCTCTTATTGACCTAAATGATCTCTGATCATGCACTGTTTACTCCCGCTGTCACTCTCAGTGCGTACTCGAGGTTTGTGTTTGTTTGTGTTGGAGCTAATACCCCCGCCATGAGAACACCTCAATATGACACTCGGCCACTTTTCCTCTCCATCGCGCAATGACCTCCGCTATTTGTTTTCTCTTTTTAATCTTCACTTAAAAGAACAATACTCCACTTTTTACTGGCTGACAGAGTGATATTGTGATAGTTTCCCAGTGGTATTGTGAGTTGGCCCGTTTGCATTGTGTCAAGTGTTTACCCTCACGTTCCCCCTCTCAGCCTTTCCCCGGCTCCCTGCCGCTCGGTTCCGCTTGGATTAAAAACGGACACAAAAAGGCAACCACTTCCAAATATTGACTGGGTCTCAGACCGAATCTCTCTCCCAGCGCCAGCACAGTTTGCTTGAAAGACCGCTATTGTTGTCTCGGAAGCCTGTAGCAGGAAGACAGACGGAGAGAAGGAGGAGACAGAGAAGGTGTCAATGCGTTCTCCAAGGTAGAGAAGGGAAATTCTAACAACAGGATAACACAGTCATGGGGGTGAGAGGAGCCTCCTTGGAGGAGAGAGGCCAGAGGCTACGCGACAGGCCTGCAAGTCACAGGGTGTGGTCAGAACCAGCGTGTCCGCAGAGAGGAAGTGTCAATCTCACAAGGAGGATCAAAGAGATCTGAATGAATGTGATTTCCTGCCCAGGAGGTTTAGAAAGTATCAATAAGTGCAGGTCAAAAGGATAAAGGTTTTTTATCTGGGGTTTATCTTCCGTTTTATTAACTTAGTGCAGAACCAGTAATGCCCCTCGCTGTGCTGCAGTCTTTTAGGTCCCAAATGAAAGAGTATCACATCTCACACAGGGAAGGATTTCTCCTCATGGACCTCATTTGAATAGGCTGCAATAAGCCGCCTATGAATCAAATTGAAACTCAGTTTCTATCATGTATTTAAATACATTTCTTATAGAATTAGAGTCCAGACAAAACATAGTCCAAGTACAAGTCCATGATAGCCCCACCTCAAACAAGCCCCGTTTCCTCTAACGAAGTTGTAATTTATCTTGAAATATTGCCTTATATAGCACAATTACAAATTCAAATGATCTTCTTACAACTTTGTGCGGCTAACCTCAGTGCCCTCCTACAAGAGTATTACCCACCAGATGAGTTAGACTTAGAGTTTCTATTGTATTCGGAGTTTCTGATTTGTAACTCTTTGCGGAGCGGGTATCAATGGTCCTGTGGAGCCGCCCGTCATTCCTCATGCTCTCGATGACCCTGCCTGCAGAGAGGAGCGACCCCAGCCTCTCTTTTTTTACGCTGTGACTAATAAGGCGAGGCCCTCAGGCGGCCCAGCTTTGATTGACAGCCACTAGTGACGAGAAGTTACTATTATGTGTGGCAAAACTACTAGCTTACCACAATAGCACTTTCTGGTCTCCTTCACAGCAAGTAGAACTATATTGTAACCTGGCAAGCTTCTCTATCTTGTTTTTTTTGTTTTTTTTTATTATCCATTCATGATCATCCAATAAAACATTAAGCTTCTATTCTAGCCGTTCGTTTAAACAAAGTCTGCTAGCTTTTTTGTATTATTCGTCAATTGTAAAATAAGTCATAGAAACCGTCAAAAAGTACAGTCTTTCTAAAAGAAAAATAGAGGATGCATGAAAAGTATAATACAGTATTTACCATGAAATTAAACATGACATCACAGTAGGTAGTGGTCGAATGTGTGAAATTGTTTGACCTTTTCTCATGTGTGAATGCTCCACTTAAGGTCTGCTGTGCTTTCAGCGCACTTACAGAAGACAAATTCTTACTTCATGACAGACGTTGAGCAGCAGTTTCCTGCAAAATCAGATTGTCTCATTGTACTCTCTGGACTTTTTGTTAATTCGTACACCGGTCCTGTATTCACTGATTTGTAGGGATGTTCAATATGAGTATGAGGACTAGTTTTTTCAGTAATCGCTGATACCGATACCAAGAACCAATACCACTAGTACCTTTGATACATAAAATTTGCCCGGGAAACAATGACAAATATTTTTTTTAAAAAGACCTTTATATCCCAATACAGCATTTTTCCTCAAAGGTAGAAGTCCTGATACCGTGAAATAAGGCTGGTATGCGCACCAATACCGATTCCTGGAGTTGGAACTCACCCATCCTTACTGTTAGGAATGTAAGAAAGGAAATATTTTCGGTAAAGTAACATAATGAAAATATTTCTGATTTTATTGCGACTGGATTGACAAAACTAACTGCAGCAACATTAGCAGGGATTAATTTAAATTAAAGAAAAATACAAACAAGTGTGATCCATTAATTCCTTCAGTGCTTTAGCTTATTTAAAAAAACAGCAACAATTGTACCCAGTCAAGATCCAAAACCATTTGTATCTACACCTGGAATCCTAAAGTTTTATGTGTGATTAAAAAATTGAGTAATATTCAGAAAAAAAAGAAAACCGGCATTTTATCCATCAAGTCATTTTCTATAGCAGTTGTCCATTGTGTTGCAACACAAATGTGTTTTTTTTTTTTTTTAGCAATTATTCTTTTGACTATGATACATCCAGACACAAAGTTGAAAAAAAAAAAAAAAAACACCTCCTTGATCTCCGCTTTATTTTAAATAGAAGATTTGTTATGCTACCAAAAAGGTCTCATAAGTCCCCCTCTGTGTTGTGATAAGATATTGTGTGACTTTAGCTTTCTTCTGCTTGATATGCGCCCCAGTCAATGGATTAGCGGGAGACTCTTCAGGCCTAATCTCAGTTTCACTCCGCTGCACAGAGATTCACTTTTCTGCTGTTCGAATCTCGGTGAGGCTTTTTGTGAATGCTGTTTAAATGTGAGTGGTGAAATGGCATCCCCTGTGTCTTTGTAGGCACCGGTGAGGGTATTAGCAAAGAGGCTCTAAGGGGCTTAAGAGGTCAGCCCTCCTTTTGTGCCCGGACACAAAACACTTCCTGTGGGACCCTTCACCCCTCCGTGTTCCTCCTTCAGAAAGCCAGGTCCTGCCTGACCATTCACATTAATCAGTCTTACCTCCTAATGACTGCAGTAAAGCTCCTAAAAACTGCTTCCAAGATGCTCCTAAAGAGCCACTAAGCTGCTAACAGTTTGCACAAGTATGCTGCACTTTGCAGGGAAGAACTATATGGCGGAGAGCGAGGTGACTGCTGGGACTCACCCTCACCTTCTGTTCTTGAAATTGCAAAATATTAGCATTAGCTGGAATGTTAAGGAATGCCGTTTGTCTACCACAATGTCAATTCAAAGTGAGATTGCCAAAACTTTTGCGTTGTAGTTTTTGTAGTTCTAGAATGAAAGTCGAATGATTGTGCCTACAATTCTACACTGTTTCAAACTAATACCATTATACTGTTAAATTTAATTAAATGAATTCCTTTCTGTGTCAAACTTGAGAGTCATATTATCAATTCAGAATGTTGTTCCAGACTCATGGTTTATAACATCATAAAATACTGGCAGTCTTTGTTAGAGAAAATTTTAATACATCTGGATTAGATTAAAAATACAGGGCCATCTAATTTTATAGTTGGTGAGTTAATAAAATAACCCTTTCACTGAATACATCAGTTGGGTTAATAGGTAGCTGCAATTTAGCCGACTGATATGGGAAAAATAATCCTCATTAGGGTAATAATAGTTTGAATGGCAACAAACCTTGAAGGCTTTTGTGTCTCTCGGCAAGCTTGACTGAATCAATCATGTCACCATGGTGCGTTTTCAACCATTACGATGTATCGCAACATCCCTGAATTGACCTTTCTTTAGGAAATATACGAGTGCTGATTGTTTTTGTTGTATTGCACAGTATAATTGAATATAGAGAGTGGTTAGAAATTCACAAATGCCGTCAATTTGTCAGTGGCCGTTTATGGTGAACTCGGTCTGACTTTGTTGAACCTTTCGTGTGACTCTGCGACCCGTTGAATGTTTGCTCCTGCAGGATTTCTGCTCACTTGGTGCTTTGGGATTTGTGAAATATTAAATAGGCTGTTTGTGATCTTACGATAAAGCTCGGACAAACCTTCACACGCAACCAGGAGAAATCCAGGTCATGACCACTATGACTTTAATCATGGCGTTGCCATTATGTCGCCTTTTTTTCCCCCCTTCACAAATACTTTTCCGCAACTGTTACTTTGATTCTGGGGATTGAATAGCTGTTTTATCGCTAATCAACTTAAGCACTGGTTCATTTGCTAAACTTTCCGACTGTCTGGATCTCTTTCCGTGACGACATGTCTGACTTCTCCTCTTTGCCTTTTTTTCCCCTCACACTGTGTGGCGGTGCGCGAGGCTGAAGCCGCCATTTTGCGAATTCGACTCCATTTTGTCTCTAAGAACAAAAAAGTAGGTTACGAATGTTGGGCAATCACAAGCATTTTAAGATCTGACACTTAACCATTGTTTCAAAGAGACGTCTCTTTATGTTACGTTTAAAGTAATTTTAGTTGACTTAAATTCTCAAATTTTCTAAAAAAATGATATAAATTCTTAATCTGGCAATGTACATTTTATCTGTATACTTTGTTTTATTTATGTTCCCTTAGATGTTAATGTAATGTCTTCTTATGGATTTTCTTTGCAATTCCCAAATTAAACTTTCACCACACTTATTGCCAAATCTTTTTGGGATTTTTATATAAAATTCAAAGTTTTTATTGTTGTTATTCAGATTCTAATGCCCATCATGCGAAACTTTACCAACTACCTTAATAAAAATTACATTATATTCTATAGACACGAATACGTTTTATATAAACTTTATTTTTTGTGTGAGAAAAACATACATCAAGAACATTAGTAAAAAGTCAGAACTGCATCTGACGTGAGTTATTGCAGCCACAGTCTAAAAGGCAACAGACGGTTGAGCTAAAATTGTAACAATAATACAATCTGAAATGACTTAGTGATAAAGTCTACCTAAAATTGGTCAGCGTTATCAACTATGTATGTATTTTGGTGAATATTTACACCATGATGAGAAGTCTCATAAAATCTACAGTTTTATCTTTTAAGCAACAACTTGCTATCTGAAAATAAGTCGAAAATATCCCATTGGCACATTTGTCCAACCTGTGTTTAGGCACCATCTGTGGTCGGTACCTGGTGCACCCACTATAGTATTTGAGTTGGTACCTTGGCGCTCATATCAGTGGTCAAGGCATCAGTACAACGGCAGCACGTGGGCCAACGCTGTGAGCGCTCACATCCATGATCCCCTTTTATGTCTTGGCTCCATCAGGGCCCAGAGTTATTCTTGTGCATAATTGATGGAGGAGTTAGAATAGCAGAAGTAATGCGATGAGAGGGTGCAGCCAAGCGGAGCGAGGGATCGCGTGCGTGGGGCTGCAAACATTGCAGGGGACGAGAGGAGGGCATCTGGCGGAACAGGTCCCAGCGCTGAGTCGACACAGAATATGTCCTCGCGCTAGCCAACCACAGTGGCCTGTTCTCCACCAATGAGAGGCCTCTACTCCAGCGGAGTACTACGGCCTTGGACAACAAACCCGTTCATTCTCAGATACTATATTGTTGGCCTCCATTTCCACTTATTTGTGCCAGGAAAGCTTCGAGTTGATATGCAAGTTCATTCACACTTTACTTGGAACAGAAAACGTATTTGTCAGAATTGACATTATGGAGGTTTCGGAACTCTTCGAGAATTCTTAGGAAGGCTTTTCATTGTGAGTGGTGACACGACGGACATCACATCTTCCACAAAGAGAAGCTAATAGTTCAACAAGCCTGTATTGTCTGTGTAACAAAAGAGACAATGTCACAGAGAAGCAACCTGATACCCACAGAGGAGACAGGTTTCAGTTTCTGCTCAATTTACATAAAACTCGTGTTCTTTGTAGCACTCATCTTTTAGAAAATAAAACAAGGCATGATACTGCATGGCAATTTTAATTTGAATAAAATGGCCTTGCAAGACGGCATTTTAATAACGCTTATCAAATTACTGCCTCTCACATGAACAGATAACTTGTTAAATAGTTACCAGTGTGTTGTTTACTCTAAATACAAATTGTTTACTAAAAGATAAAGTTCTACATGTAGAAAGTGCTCATTGAGATGGAGGAAGATGATCATAAAGTACTGACGTTTTGGGAATAAATTAGAAATAATTTGCAGTTGATTTTTGCTTATTTTATTTTTGATTTTATTCTTATTTGTTATGAAATGATGAATGACTAAAGACGTTCAAAATTAAAAGCAAAATGCACTGTATATATTTTTGAACTAAATAAAATGTATAAATCTGCATCAGATTGAAGTACTCAATTGAGGTTTTTGAAAATTTGGAAATTTACGAAACAATTTCTCACAACTCATCAATGAAGGAAAAGTAATGCCCATAATAGAAAATACAAAATAAAGTATATATTAGATGTATAATTTGATGAGTACCAATGTTCAAAGTTACAATTATGAAACTTTCAAATAGTAAAAATAAAACAGCTGTAAACTATTGTATACTTTTGCTGCGCATAAAGATTCGAAATGTCCACCTTTTTTTCCTTTACTGCTGTTAAAACATGGAACTTCAACTCTTGCTTCTTGTTCGTTTTTCATTTAATGACTTTGCATGTAAAATATACATTAAATACTGCTACATGAATTTATTGTCATTTTGTGGGCATCTAACATGTTATTGCGAGTATCTGGTAATCAGCATGAAAAAACAGTGACACTGTGCAGACTTGCAAAAGAATTTGTATCAACCGTGGCTGGTGTCTGTTGTCTTTTGAGAAAAAAAAAACGACTTGTCCAATAGAGCATTTAGAGGTCACTGGACCTTGACTCAACCTATTAAGGTCATAAAAGCAAACTCATAAAGATGTTTTATTTGTTTCCTGAGTATGCTGGCTGCTTAGGTTTCAATCAGTAGTCTTTATGGTTCACGACTCATATTTCTGTCTCTGATTCTGGCACAGGAGAGAGGACAAAAAGGTTGACGTGGACTTTTGTAAGTTGGAAAAACATGGTCATCAAACTTGCCAAATAACTTTTAGTGTCCTTGATTATTTTTTCTAAGGAAAGGTGTATATTCATTAATAAAAAAAATACACAATTGTTAAAATTTACAAAATATATTATGTCAGTATTATTCAAAGTAATGTAATTGTAAATGTGTGCTCATATTATTTGTGTTTTAAACATTTTAAATATATTTGTTTGACATAAAAAAAGTACTGAATAATTTTCTTTAACATTACATTTTCAGTATATTATATTTATTATATTTCATCGTACATATTTTGCTGGTAAACAAAACATATTTTATGGTAGAGGGATCAATGGAGGCCATCTATTTAAGATTGTCATTGAAATATAATAGTGATAACTAGTACAGATCAAATTTCGTACTCTGCCTAACAAATTCTAAAAACAATATGTATGTGCCTATATCATTGTGTACATTTACTCATTATTAACCTATTGATAAAATATAAGAATTTAAAAATTGTATCTAATTTTTCCAGGTTGCATTCAGCGTAACTGCTTTCCTCTACTACAGAGATTTGGTTACACTTTGTTTGTTAATACTTGTTATCTTCAGGAAAATACATTTTCTTTTTAGTCTTGTAAAAAATGCTACTGAATTTAATAGAAAAAAAAATCTTGTCACAGGCAAAACTGTCATTTGCATGCTTGGACCTTGCTTTGATAGCACCATGTGTCACTGGCCTTAGGTTCCATTTCTGTCACTTACCCTCAGTTTCATGATTTCAGTCTGTTCGGTTATGGGCTTGACTAAAGGGGACACATTGATCTTCTATAAAGATACTTGTGGTCGTATGGCCGCTCCTCAAGTTCACATGGTCCTTCTGAAAGCAATGTAAGTGAGGTCTTGACACACGATACGCTTAAGTTGTGGGGGTGCTTCACAAAACATGGCAGCTAAGACGTCACAAACGTTTACCATACGCCAAGCCACTCCTGTAGAGAGGCAGGCCCACTCCAAAGTTTGCCCAGCAACCCAGCAGAATAATGGGAGACGTGGTGCTCAGGTCGATTAACACAGTTACGCTTTCATACCACTAAAACAAAAATTATTTATAATTAAAATAAATATTATTAGAATAGTTTTTTTTTTTTAGACTACATTAAATTTTGAAAAGTAGCATTGCATTTTCAGTCATTTACAACTCCTTACATCATCATCATTTAAAGTCGTTGCCACCTGGCCTCCAAAGTGTAAAAAAAAAAAAAAAACAACAAAAAAAAAAAAACTATTACAGTCCCTCAACTCCACTATCAAACGATTTAATGTGCAAATCATTTCCCCTCACTTGAGGAGGCAAAGGAGGGGTGCGTCATCTCAGAAAGTCACCAACCAGGATTTAGCTCGCAACCCTAAAAGAACCAATGAGCCATGAAGCAGCTGCACTCCCATTGGCCAGTTGAGGACAGCTCACCAAAACTATGCCAGATACACCAGGGTAGAAATAACCCACAATTCCTATTGCCCGAAGGGAACTGGATTCATCCTTGGATCCTTTCTTGGAGATGGAAAGTGAAAAGACACCAACTTTTCCCATAATTTGTTATTTGTATGATTCGTGTACGCCTCCTGCAAAGGACTTTAGAAGGTTACAAGAAGCTGCAGTTCCTTACTTTTGATTTGATTTTTTTTTGGGGGGGGTATTCCCTTAGTCCTCACCATTCCCGCCTATCTGTTCGTGATCTTTGTCGCTTACGCATACGCGCACACATGCACAAACACGCACACTTATACACTCGACATTAAACACAGATATATAGGCAGGCAAAAACACGTTTGGACACACATTCAAAGAAATAAGTAGGGGAAAAAAGCAAGAAAAAATAATCCATTAACAGTTTTTTTATTGTAATATTTAAATTGGACTTCAAAATTATATGTATTGCGATTATATGTATTGCGATCTGAAAACCTGTTCCCCATTGTAAATTAATATTTTGCTGTATTCTCACTACATTTAAAGACAGAGACACAGCAGGTTATAGCAAAACCCCAAAATCGGGGATCTATCTATTACTGCATATAATTTAACATAATTAACAAAAACAGATGAATATATATTGTTTTTATTTGGGTGGTATCAAATACAACAATAAACATATGGAAAGATATACAATACTGTACATGGAAAAATATTTTGTGGTCATCAAGTTATGAAATCAACACAAATCCAGAAAATGAGTCCAGTTTAGGTCTGAAATAAAAACAAATAAAATACGTTTTAATAGTTTTCTGATGTGTCGTACATGTACTCCATTCTCCTTGTCTGTCATCCAGATGCTGACTGCTGCTGACGCTGCCATTAGATAGGACATGGTGATTAATACTGTCTGAGAATTCTCTGCTATGGAGCAAAAAAAAAATAAAAATCCTTAACCCCCGACTGTTCAGCTGCCAATTCTCACTTGTCCATGTGTGCGACATACAAGAACTAAACCTTTATTATAAGGTTTAACCGCTGCCTAATGACACAAAGGATCAGTTCTGCCCCAGAATTTTGACTTTTTTTTAATGTTTTTTTTTTTTTTTTTTTTAAATTAGCTAGGTTAATCAGTAATGTTTGATCTTATTGTGTGGCATTTTAATTATTTCTGCTTCAAATTGTGTAGGAAGAAGAAAAGTGCTATTTAAGGCTGCAAATCTAAAAGAGGGCACTAATGTGCATATTTTGGTGTCGGCACACTGATTTTGTTGGTTTTACAGACTTTGGGGAGACAGTGTTACACAAACAAGCAATTGGTGCCTATGCACAGAGAAAAAAAACACATGGACTTGTGAGCAGGGTGGCATATGTTGATCCTGTAAGTCATCTATTTGATCATAAATTATGATTAATCAGCCATGAGACAGTCTGAATTAAGCACGGCTTTTCATGTCATAGTAAGTGTAGCTTGAGCTGTCTGGACAGTCCAAAATGCTTTTCTAGTTTAGCCCAGCAGACGATGAGAAAGGAGGGTGGTGACGGCCTGTACCTGGAATGCAGAAGGATTTAGTCTGGCATTTCTTAAGAACAAAACATTTTTGTCCCTCTGATTAATGTGTGCAGTCGACTGAGGGGAAAAAGGCGTATCTAGTGATATTTAGTATATATAAGCTCGCGAGAGAGAGTTATTCCTTCCTTCTGTGTTGTACTATTTATTTCTTTGGCTCGTTTAGAATAGATGTCAGTGAGATCACAAACTTTTAAGGCCAAACAATTCTAAAAGGTATCCACACTCAATTCATTCATTTGTGCGTTTGAATTTTGTCAACAAATGCCAAGTGTTACAGAAAATCTAAAGATATGTTTATATTACCAAGAGAAAAAACAAAAAGAATCCGTACCTTTATCCAGTCCCAACCTTCTCAAAAATTATTTAAAAAACAGTTAAAAAAAAGTTTGTGTGATCCTAAAAATGTGATGGAAACAAAACATGTTCAAAGTTTGCGTCATCCTAAAAAATGTGACGAAAACAAAACATGTTCGATGGAAATAATATATACGTATACTGTAATTATGATTCGATATTCAGTTTGAATACAATTTTTGAATCAATTTATATGACAAAAATTAGCTCAAAATTAGAACACAGATTTTTAAAATAAATGTTTTAAAATACATTTTTATGAAAGTGTAAGCAAAAAAATGTAAAACCCAAACTATTCTAAGCCTCACAAATTTTCTGCTACATTTACTTTCAAGCATGAGCTGTCGTCTTCCATCTTGTATTTTGTGAGCAATGCAGTGACCCCGTATTGGTCAAGAGTCGCCGTCACGGTCACTATGAATATTTAGAGTCAAACAATTGTGCAAACCTGTGGTTTTATTTGTATCGCTAATGCTGCTGTCAAATTGTCACGTCTTCACCTCAGTCGGTTGTCTGACGATAAATATTATAATATTACATTAAGTGGAAATGCATTAAAATTTGTCAGACTCACCCGGCATGGCATGTCTAGTGCATGCCGTGCCCTCCCCACCAATATTTGGTCTACTGCCCTTTTGTTCCGCTCCAAAATGGAGTTGACGCGTGTGAATCCGAACGTGATGGCAGCAGTCTCGAGAGTTCATTATTTGTCGCTGTTCTCATGGAGTGGGTGAAAAATCACCCCTTTGTACCTCGGAAGAAACAACCTTCCTCTGACCTCGTGGTTTGTGCAGTGTAATGTCAAAGGCCCTGCGGTTTGCAGGGCGTAGCCACACCCACTCTGTTGTCTCCAACTGGGTTCCCTCCGTCTCATATAGAGTAGAAAAAAAACAGCCTTGTTGTAAACAAATTTTTGGCTTCCACCTTTTTTACCACACTAATTGGACTTTGGCTCCTAAAGGGAGCTTTTCTTTTCTCCATGTCTAGATTATGCATGTTCCGCACACCTCCAAACACGCACAGTCTCCAATTAGGCCTCCTTCTAATGGCACTTTAAAGAATCCGTCCATGCAGTGTTTGGTTTGATGCAGCACCGAGCTATATCAAGAAAAGTCCAAATTAGAGGTTTCCCAAATGTCACATATGTCCTCAAACGCATGTTCAGCTACAGATGACTGCTTCTTATGATCTAAAGGCTCACCCATGACATAATGACCCAGACAAACCATTTGGGTCTCCTTATCCTTTGATATAGTGTGTATGCCTATGTAGTTTTGCTGTGGTGTGTGTTTCATCTCATCGCACCACTGCAGTCTCTTATCAAAAGGAAAGTTGCTGTTATTAAGTCATGAACAATTTTATTATATTGAAAAAAAAATGCTGCAGTGCACGGATTAAAGTGGCTGTTTGGATTGAGACGAGGGAGTCTCCTCCTGAGCCTGTCGTCGCCAAACAATCAAACAGAAACTTTTATGAGGCACTTAGATAAAAAATAAAAACTCACAACATGCAGAGCAGTACTGCTGTCCTATTTCAGGATTTGGTCTTCCATTTCTAGAAAGTTTTTGTTTTGATGTATCAATTATTTTGTCTCAATCATACAGATGAATTTTGAGAAACGAACATTCATAGTAGATTGTTTTAATTAAATATAATGAGGCTAAATAAAGAAATAAGTGAGCTTTGAGGTAGAAATGTTTACAAATATAAAAACAGACTCCATCCTGTGTGTTTGGATTGCAAATCCTCCAAACTATACAATAGTCCACTTGAACACCTCGAGCCTGAAACGGCTTGACCAAGTTCAGGCTTTCAAGAGGTTGATTTTGGAGCTCTCCCTCATATTCCATCACGCCCCCCCCCACCCCTTCATCTTTCCATCATGTCCCACTTAGTCTGTAGCATCAAAATGGCACATTTCACTTCAACTAGCCGTTCATGGGAAATGGTGGCTTCTTCTGTGGCGGAAGAACTGTTAATGGATTAAGTGGCTGCTGTTTCCCACCCGAGGGCCGAGCCTCGAGCGTACCCAAGTTTATTCAAGTTAAAGCACTCCCGCCCCACCCAACCCCCTTAATCTGAATGCTGGCTTATAGGCATGGCCAGCGTAGCTCAAATTTATACCCTGGTCCTCTGCCATGAACTTGGCTTTCCTGCCCCTCTTCACCCCATTCATGTCAGCGGGCCCTGGCATTCTTCTTGAGCTTTTTAAGTGTGTTCACTTTGGATGGCGATGAAAGGAGTAGGGGGAACATGGGATCCTAAATCACTTAATGAGGGGAGACAGGCAACGCTTTTGTCCAGCTTGTTCTTTAGTTGCGTCCAGCCAAAGGCCTCTAACGGGCTCTGACACCTCGCTCTGCCGCAGACTCAAGTGCGTGTGTGTGTGAAATTGTGTTGGTGAATCGCCAGCATCCCTTCAGCTGTCGGCTTCTGCGTCCGTCCAATTTTTTGCTTTGCAACTCAACATTTATTTGCGTTTCCTAACGACATCAGCTTATTTGTTTGGTCTCCGGGCAGCAGGAAGCATATTTATGACTGTGGTGAGGGTTAAGTGGGAGGTGGTAAGAAGCAGCACAATGTGTAAAGAAGGATGGCGTCGCTCCCTGCGGGTGTTTGGCCTTGGCCTGCAGATAGCATGTGAGCACGTGCTGGCTGAGCTGGGGAATGAGGGCAAAACCGTAGGGGAATGGCTAAAAAAAAAAAAAAAAAAAAGATCAAATGTTCTGTTTTCTTACCACATTCTTAAACTACAGTTTCTAACAAACGTTAATAATTAATGTATATTGTGAATGATGGAATTTTTTTTAATCATTCACTATCGATAAAGTTTTCTTTAAAAATATATATAAAAGAATTGTTTTAATTGACATGAACAATACAGAGCATTTCTACTTTATACAATTTGTATTTATGCTGGAGATTTGGATATACGTACATATACATCAATAGGGCTGGATGGATAAAGCCTTCAAATATAATTAGATTTTGGAATTGAAAATTTTCACTTTGCAAATTGAAAAAGCAAATGACAATCATCAGTCAAATCAAATCTTGCTTCATTTTGTTTTGGTATATTTGTATATTTCTCATGATACCGAAGACACTTTCCGTAGAAATATCGAAAAACACTTTTTTCTTTACAGATCAGAAGAAAAAAATCCTATTTGTCATAGCATGTATGTGAACAAAATCCTTATTACTTTGTAAATTAATATTTAGCGATGCAAGTGGACCAGAGCAAAATATTGGTCGGTCACGATTTTCCAACAATAAATCGCTGCCTTTTCAGTATACAAACGGGCGCAACCTCGATGTTGAGTTTTACTGATGCCATTCCCTTCAAATAATTTCTTGTCATATACAAAACAATGTGAAAATGCGTATGTCTGTTTTTTAAGCAGTAGTTACTACAAGGCTCAAAAACAAAATGTTTTGATTATTGATTTCAATTATATTCAGCTAACATGCCGACAACATACATTTTGCATTGCATCTTAGATATGTCCTTGAACAAACAAAATATATGCCGTAATTAATTTCAAATATGTGTTAAACATACACTTGGCTGCAGAATCAATAAGAATGAACACCGTATGTAACTCTAAAAGACTTTACACCCAAACAATGACAGACAATATGGCGGCTTTTTTCGAGAACTTTTCCAAATATATAGTGTTAACACACCATCGTCTTGAAAGGCTTCAGGCAGGTTGAGGCAGTCCCAGGTTAGCGTTGCAGTGAAAGGCCTCCCCCGTCATGACACATTTCTCACCCTTGACATCCTCCATCGTCACCTTAACGGTTTGCTCTTCCTCACCTCTTCGTCACCTGCTTCTTTACACTTCTCCAGCTTTGAGGTGACCTGTTTCCATTCTGCTGTTCTCTCCATTGCTATAGTTAATTCTATTCAGTCACTGTTTGCCAATGGCATCCCTGCCCTAAGTGCATAATAGTGCTACGATGGCGGCTCGGATTTGACACTGACTTACACTGCTCCCTCTTTCCGTTTCCCTGCCTGCTGTCATCAACCCATTCTTTCCCTCTCTGTCACACATACTGAACACACACACACACACGCACACGCACGCACACGCACACACACAGATACACACAAACACACAGATACACACACACACACACACACACACACACGCACACACACACACACACACACACACACATACATGGGTACATGCGGACTGGCACAAACCTCCACGTGTAATTTTTCTCCGTTCTTTGGAGATGAATGCCTTTTGAACAGAACTGGGCCTGGTGTGGGAACCTTGGCACCAAACTGGCCTCACATGAACCATTAACATATCAGCTGTGAACAGTTGTTGCCGCAGAGCTGTAATGTGTGCATGCGTTTGCATGTGTGTGTTTGTGTGTGTGTGTGTGTGTGTAATTGCGCATTGCTGCCGCACCCTTTAAAGCCAAGATTTATATGGCGCTCTCGATTTAGCTTCGCTGCTACCGCTTCTTGGCTGTGAGACCTCACTATTCTTTTTATCTGGCCAAAGTTGGGTTCCTTTCAGTGTTCTCTAAAACAAGAAGAATGCAATGAAGTTCCCATGGTAAATCACATTCCCATTAACATTTCAAGCATCCCTTTGAATGCAAACCTACAGCAGTACTGCATTAAACAACTATTTAGGACGGCCACCAATGTCATCATGTGTACAAGTTAGAGTGCCAAAGAAAAGTCTAGTCGCATATCAATCAGCCCAGACGTTTGGCAGCGACAAATGGAAGAAATAAAATTCAAACACTTTAAAGGGAAATTTTATGGAAAATTGACTTTTTAATTGCTTGTATACAAATAGTTCTGTAAGCTGCCTAGCGCGTATTTGACAGGGAGTTTTTGCGATGTGTCCATCATATTTGCCATGAAATGAGTAACCATGCTAAAATTAACAAGTGTAATTCAGCATGATTATCAAGTGAAGTAGAATATAATCGGATGCTTTTGATGTCTTTATGGGGAATTGATCATTTTTGTCACTCTGGGCAACCAGTAGCCACTCACCCGAGCTCTGCCACTGGTTTAAATAAATAAATAAATAAATAAATAAATAAATAAATAAATAAATAAATAAAGGTGGCTCAGTGGAGCACTGGTTAGCACGTCCGCCTCATAGTTAGGAGGGTATGGGTCAATTCCACCTTCGGCCCTCCCTGTGTGGAGTTTGCATGTTCTCCCCGTGCCTGCGTGTTTTTTCGCCAGGCACTTCGGTTTCCTCCCACATCCCAAAAACATGCTTGGTAGGCCGAATGAGCACTCCAAATTGCCCCTCGGTGTGAGTGCGAGTGTTTGTCTCTGTGTGCCCTGCGATTGGCTGGCAACCGGTTCAGGGTGTACCCCGCCTACTGCCCGATGACTGCTGGGATGGGCTCCAGCATGCCCCCG
Source organism: Syngnathus scovelli (assembly GCF_024217435.2). Lineage (NCBI taxonomy): Eukaryota > Metazoa > Chordata > Actinopteri > Syngnathiformes > Syngnathidae > Syngnathus > Syngnathus scovelli. The sequence continues at coordinate 7,233,037 of NC_090859.1, forward strand.
ACCCCCGTGGGGACAAGTGGTATAGAAAATGTATGGATGGATGGATAGATAGATAGATAGATAAATAAATAATTACTTGTCATTGGCACACAATACGAAGGGCGGGGACACTATTTGCTTCATATGCGTGCTGCCTGCTAAGTGTTTTATTACTGTGAAAAAAAAAGGAATAAATGCAACATTTGCCCATTACTTTTTAGTAGACAGTACCAAATTCACTTTCAGAACATATTGTTAGTTGCACTTTGCTTTTGTATTTTGGTATTTTCTTTTAAGTGAAGTGGGCTAACCTCTTTGACAAGACGACTGGCACTTCCAGCAGTTGAATAAATATGTGAGGATATAGTGTACTGTATATGCTTGACACAGGAATCTTTTCAGGCACTAAATTATCCTGTCTTGTAAGTCTTGGCAGAGATCTATTTCTTCCATGGACACTTTTATTTCGTGAAAACTCCTTAATATAGCATCAGTGAGTGCAGACTTGATGGATACTAATCCTAACCATGTGGGGGTCTTTACACGCATACAGCTGAGTAGAAAAGTATATTAAAAGTTGAGATCATACCATACCACCGTCCAAGCAAAGTGTCAAGATGACATGAGAATCCCTAGCTCAGTCCCAGAAAATTAATCCACTGGTTTTATGAAATGACCTCTTGTTTCGTTAAGCTTTCAAATTCAATGTCATCTTTGTGTGCCTTTTTCTGTGAAACGAACCTTGCCCTACATATACAGACATAATTATTTTGCTGCAGTACATATGGATTCACACTTGACCAGCCTACACTACAAATAGACATTGTGTACTTTGTTCACACTTTGCGCGGACTTAAAACAGGCAACTCGATAGTGCATGAGACCATGAGAAACCTCTGACATGAAAGCCGTCGTCTGCTCACCAAAGAAAATTCTGCTGACACCTAATCACATAAAAAAGGAGAGTGGAGTGAAAAAAAAATCTGTCTGAGCTCACAGCAACGCTGCGGGTTATCTTGAGGGAGCGTAACCTTTGTGACATTGATAGGATTTTCCTCAAAAGATGGTGTTTTTCTTGGGGACATCATCCCATACAACTTGACCAACATTCTTTCATTATTTTTGGGTGAGGTGATGGTTCATTGCCTTCTGTTTCTGTTCAAGCAAACTTGTCTTGATGGACTTTTTAAAGAGACATACAAAGAAATTGATGGAAAATATCAAATAGAACATTTAAAATATATAACAAATGAAAGGGTTTCTTGGCTTCTCTTTTTAGTCCCCCGACAACCACAAAGCGCTTTATCAACACCTCATATTTTACACGCAGTAAAACCTCCCGAGACAATGTGTGGGCTTTTTTTTTTTGTTTAGTTTTTTTTTTTTTTTTTTTTATTCATGTCACTAACGCGCAGTAATAGAGCGAGAGGTCAGAGTTGGGCCATAAAGGCAACAGCTGAAACCCAGTCACTTTTTTTCTCTCCCACTCTTTCTCCTCAAAGATTTGCTTTCTGCGTTTTTGACAGAGTTTCCTCATGTAACGCCAAACATGTGATTCCTTTTAACCGCTGCCTTGTAGCATCTCAGTCATTTTGCTCTGTGGCCTAAAGCAGCAGGGGAAGCAGACAAAGACACACATGTTTATTTTATTGACTAGCTATGCAAATTGCAAAATATCAATTTTGGGGTTTGCTTATGTTCTTAACTTAGAGAGCCTATGGAATAGAACAAGTCACATGGTTTTGTGATCAAAAAGTCCAAACCACCATCATTAATCTTATATTTGGAACACAGTTAATGCATATGAGATGCTTTTGCTTACTAAAGTTGGAAACTGAGTCTCGGGGTGAAATTGTTTGAGGAGTATTAATACATTAATTAGCGATTGAGGTCTGCCATAAATTGAGAAAAAGCGTGAGTAATTGACCCCTCTCCTCAAATGTATAGCCTAATAATGACCTGAATCATAAGTATATCACAAATAATTATTCCAAAACAGTTGAATATCAATTCAAATTGATATTACTATATTAACGTAATAAGGGACATACAGATGACTTGATTTAAAAAAAAAAAAAAAATGCCTTGCGCGTTGTGTGTATCCACGTATGACCAACTCTTATAAATCTTGGTCTCCTAACAACCCAAGCTAGACTTGGCTCCTCTCTCACGTACTGTAAGTTTGTCTCTCAGTCGATCACTTCGCCATAGTTCCGTAACACTAATGTACTACTTTCCTTTTAGACAGTGCTTTTGTTTTCCTGCAATTCAACCTTATGACTTAACTAATATGAAAATCGACACCCCAGATATGATCTGTTGAGTAATCCCCACGCCGACGTCCCGCCATGCACGCTGCTCTAATCTTCTATCATCATTCGTGGACCGACACTGCTGCTGTGTGTACATGCATCTGCGTGTGTGTTTGAGTGACAGATGTGAAGGCATAGGGGATTATCTGACCTTTGTGACCACCTGCAACACAACACAGCACCTCAAGGAGTTGCATGAATACTTGCATTTTAGATAGGCCAGTGTTTATCAATATGATCTGTTATAATATGTTGTCTTTAAACTGGTTTGTTAGTGGATAACTTATAACCACTTGGCTCAATTGCCCCTAAAGCCACACATTAACAACCTGTGAATAATATTAAATTAGAAATGCACATATGATTATTCATATTATTTCTTGACATCAAACACTTTAAATACTAGTGATTGAAAAACACAAACTAACGTTCTCCTAGGTTTTGAATGGCAATTCAATTGAATCCCCGGGTACTCTAATGTTGGACTAAAGCAACGATTTATTACTTCTATATTATCTTTTTAAAAAATAGATTTACTGACAAGTCCATTAAGAGTTTGGACAGAAGAATAATGACTATGGAATGAGCTTCACATTATTGTTGTTTGAGTTTTAATCAGTTTAGAAATGTCAATCCTGTCACAAATTGTAAACATTTGGCATTTTATGTTGCAGATAAGCATGAACATCAATGCAGGACTTTCACTGCATACTTACAATAATGGGAAACTCAACATCTAGGAAATTCTGTTTCCAGCTCATTATACTTTCTGCCTTGATGTTGACCGGTCTTCACCTCTTGACCCTCCATTCTTCAGTTTTCCACAAAAGCTTCAGACGTTGCTCATATGCTCGTCACCAACAGCCCCCTTACGTACCCCCCCACACCACCACCACCACCATCCCACCTCTCCCTGGAACCGCCCCACTGTCATTGTCTAAATGTCACCCTGCAAACAAAACACTCGTTCATACAGAGACGGAACAAAACACAGCATCCTCCATTCACACTGCGACTGTCACACACTTGAACAAACAGTGCAAACTTCTCAAAAAAACAGGGAAAAAAAACCAGCTTGTCTCATTTCGTTTTTATCATCGAGGGGGGGGGGGGGGGGGCTGGACCTTCTCACCCCCGGCTCTAAAAGGGTATCACAGCAAATGTGGCAGCGATCCCGGACAAGATGGCCATCTTATGAGTATGTGTTCCGCCGAGTGATTTGCGAATGGAGGCTAAGAAAAGGCCCATTGTGGCCGGGCCAATGTGGCTAATTAGTGTGTATGCAGCTATGTCAGTAGTCCTGTGATCTCTTCTTGTCCTATTGTTTGTGGGGCTCTATTGTAAATCTAGCCTGAATGCTGCGTCAAATATGTGTGCTGTGGGCGAGACCTTTTTGAATGTGCGTGTTATTGGAGACACACATTTTGGTTCCTGTCTGTGCTCTCGTGGTCTTGTCTCACAAACTGATCTGGGATGCTCTTGATTTACAACAGTGAGGTCCCACAGCACCAGGATCGGGTGACATAGATGCTTGGCTGTGTTGCAGGAGTCGAGTTCCGTCTGGATGTTTACTTCGTGCCCTTTAATGACTTACATGTATTGGCCTTATCAACAGTTTGTGGGGACAGGTTTTATTATTCAGCTCAGTTGTCTGCATTTTAGCTCATTTAAACTTGTGCATCTGTTTTTGGTATAACAATTGTAATATGGCTAAAATAAAATCAGGCATTTAACTCATTGATCTCTAATTTCCTCCCAATGATTCAGTTTGGGTTTCTTGTCATATTTTCTGCATCTTTTTTGGTTATAGTATGCATACTGGCCACTTCCACAGATGTCATACACAAAAGACGCAATTTCTTTTTTGTATTTCATTCATTAATCTGACAACCTCTGAATCGTTGTGAAAATCAATTTATCGAATAAATTATAATCGTTGATGAATGGTCTTGGGTGCAAAGTGGTCTCCAAATGTCTTTGGGCCACTCACGTTCTTATAGCGTGGATTTATGCAGGACACTTAGGTGACTCATTATTTGCAGGATTAGCCAAAAATCTAGAAAGCTAAAATGTGAAAACCAATTCAATGCTATGTGCAGCAATAACAACCTCATAATTTATTAGTTCGTTGTTCTCAGTCTTCAAATGTATTTATTTTCAAATATTTATAATCTATCCAGAAATCTTTGAAACCACTTACAGGGGCTTTATTGTGCATGGTGTAAAGATAATGCATCCCAAAAACAATTGATGCCTTTAAACAGAGATTTAAAAAAGAGAAAATCTTTGAAAGATCCTTCAACAGGTGCAGTTTCAACAAAACATGGCAAGTGAAAAGTGTTTAAAGATTAACTTTGACTAGACCAAATGTTTTCATCGTCACTAGCCCTGTTTGCACAGATGAAAAAGCTGACTGAATTGCACTGAATGAAGAATTGGATTTTGTCACAAGGCTTTCCACCAACAAGACGGACTGAGGTATTGCTGCACGGTATCTCATTTCAAATTATCTATCATTAAACAAAGCACCCTTCTCAGTCATAATGTCAGTAGATACAAAAAAAAAAAAAAATCTAAAAAATAAAAAAAATTCTACAGAAATGTTCGATCACATTGGGCTGGTTTTGATTTACGCTGCTTACATGGAAAAATGAGTACGAGAAAGACAAAACGACAGATGAACTCAAGTGTGTTATCTCTTTTTGATGATATGCTATAGAGGTGTTTCAATGTGTGTGCCCCCTGCTTTATCAGCACAAAGATGGAAATGGGGGAGCGGACGTTATCAGGGTGTCTCTGCTTTCCATCCCCCCCAACACACACGCACACACACACACACACACACACACACACACACACACACACGCACACACACACAAACATTCTTAGGCACAAGCAGCAGATGAGAGGAGATGCACCAAAACAATTCAATACAACCGCCTGTAACACTCGCTTTGAAAGCATGGCGGGCCCGTGTGTGGTGATCCATCCAGAGACCCATCCAGACAAATGGTATTGACTGACCAGAATGCTGGTCAATGTCAAATATTTGTTTGGGTTGGTGCAATGTCACCCAGACAGAACAGCCATCTGTGATCAGGGGTCAGAACTCATTGCAAAACTGGAAATAGAGTTAAATCAAACGAGTTTATCACACTTTATCCCATACAAAATCATAATTTAGAGGAGTTTTGCGTGCTTTGACAGTTGCACTTGTTATGAAATGTAGCTTTTTGAGCATTCACGTTTTTGTGTATTTCATTTTAAGACTTCCATGTACCCTAAACATGCTGATTTCAGATCTACACTATAATTTGGTAACATAATTTATAAATGCTGTCAGACTCAGCGTGGCTCATAAGAATGGTGATTCACATAGACTTTAGCCTTCCTTCCTTTTCACACGGAGGCTCGTAAAATAATGTTTAGCCACAGTAACCGACCAAGATTGCTGGATGGATAACCCGGAAAAGAAATGTGATTGATGAGGGTGTAAATAAAAACACTGTATCCTGTAGATTTATTGCTCTACTTGACATATTTCTGGGTCCAACTTTTTTTTCCTGATGTATACTGTAGAGGGGCAAAGTGGATTGTTGCCAGAGTACATGTTTGTTGATGTCATAAAAGTTGATGTCATTTCCATGCCTTGGTGGGAGGCTTATGTATGAAACGGATCCGAGGTTGGCTTGCTCTCATCTGTCAGGATTAACTCCTTGCTGAAATCCATCTTTCTGGTTGCGGGTTTTGAGGTCCCAGAGTTTGTTCAGGATCTTTATAGCTTCTAAATTCTTAGTTTTTTTTTTTTTTTCAGGGTATGTATCCACTACTTACATTTACATTGCTCTGTTTGGAAGCACCACAGGTTTCACTTCTTCATTACGCCTGCTGAAAGTGAACAAATAAATTGTTTAAAACAAAATAAACAAACAAACAAACAAACAAACAAACAAAGGATGTAAATTTAAATAGCCAGAGATATATACACGCTGTACATATTTTTTATCCTTTTAGCTATTTGTTGTGCTGTCACAACAGACATTTTAGGGAGGAAAAGTTATTGCCCCATTGTCTTCTCACTGAAGTTTGTGTGTTTTTGTTTTGGAATGCAGTGAGAGCTTTAGTTAGTTTTGATATGGTTGACACACTCCATACAAATGTGTTGGTCATAAAATTTTAATAAAATGAATAAAATTACTTAGTTTACAACTTTGCTACATTTTTAAAATAATCTGTTCTCTAATATAGTTTATAATATAAAATAGAAAGAAATCCCCTGCTGCCTGAACTATTAGTGCATGTGGTCTAAGACTCAAGAGACATCTGTATCACATTCTTCTTTCATTCATAAAAGTTGAACCCGGCTAACCCCGACACTAGGCATTCACAGCCCTGGGATGATTGTTAGGTTGTATGTGGAGCAACTCACACTATTTATTGATTAATTAGAGTACACATTCATCATGAGCTCATCAACTCGCCACACAGGCAGCACAAAGCCAAATAGGTGATAGAGATGGGCCATTTGCCAGCAGACTGCATGGTCATTAGTCGGAAGCAGACAGCAAAAAAAAAAAAAAAAAAAAAAAAGAAGAAAGAGGGGAACCAAGCCTCATGGGAGACATTTCCTGTCTCTGTAGCTGTGTTTGACATTAACTCGAACATAAAACTTGGCCGAAGATGAGATTTTAACTTTGGACTCTGCTCTAGAATTAATAGTCTGTTGTAGAAAAAAAGATCAGCTGATGTATCACTTCAGGTCTTTGCAGAGAGAGACACTAAATTGTGCAGGTAGTGTGACATTTCAGGTTCACACAACTAAACATGGTGTGAATCCACAAATGACATGATATATTTGCCTTTGCAAAAAGCGATAATTTACTTTTGATTCACTTTATTACATGATGTATCCTCCGAGGAATTGGATTTTATTGCCGTTTACACCTCAGGATTAGTTTATACAGCTAGTTAGGAAGCGTAAGGCACTGTATACATGCACGTTTAAAAAAGGTTCATCAATTCGTTATCACCCTTTATCACCAACGAGGCTTAATTAATGCCCTCTGCCTCTCTAATTTTAACCTCAAGCAATATTTTAATTAGAGTGCAAAAATAAAGTTTTATATATTGACAGGTTTTTTTGTGGAGGGCAGGGGGGGGGGGGGGGGGGCAGAAGAGCACATGGGCTTCTCAGTCAAGAGTTTCTAGTTTTGAATCTCACCTCTGGCCTTCTTGTGTAGACTTTATATGTGCTCACTGTGCTTGAGTGGGTTTTCGACAGGAAAAGTCTTTATATTTAATAATTACAGTGACAAACTGGGCCATTGCGAGACATTGATTTTTGATGCTGAACTAATTAGAGCAAGGGGAGTTTCTTAAATTGGATTCAGGACTAACAGTTATATTTTTCTTTCAATAAAGAGATGCATCGTTTCTTTTTTTGTTTTTTGAAGAAAGCTGACATGGTAGCAACTTCATCTTGCATATGCATAGTTGAATTTGCCTTTGTGAGAATTGAGATTTAACTTTACTTGGTTTGATTTGATGCATTCGGCAGTAGGTGTGTGTTTGGAATCCCTATGGAAAAAACTGTTTACCATATATGTGTTTGTTACGCAATCTTTTATTTTGCTTGATAGAAAACAGTGCTTATAGTTAATTACAAAAAAGACATTCATTTAACTAATGTACCACTTAGCAGAAAATTGAATAGAGCCATCTCTTTTGAAAATCAGTCTGCCATACAGTTAAAACAAATCAAATTAAGACAACTGCTCAGTGCGCATCACTTTGAATTGTTTGTGCGCGTGTGTGTGTGTGCGTGTGCACGTGTGTGCGTGTAGAATTTATTTAGCAAGTAAATCCGCAGGCAAGGCCGAGTCGTACAATGTGGCGATGTGTCCGGACTTACTCATCTGTGTTTGAGGAAGGGATTATGAGGGATGAGAGACCTACATCCGTGCAAAACATGAAGAAGGGAAGAACTCACAAAGAAAGAGTCCATTCTCCATGAACAGATGTGGTCTCTGCCTGTCCATTTTCCTGCTTTGTTCTCCTGCAACATTTAGCCGGCTTTTATCTTAAGTGCTTCTCCATACTGTATATGCATTATTTTTCATGAGGGGAACCCCAAGCAATCCCCCGCCCCCTCACCTGCTGGAACACTCTGCTTGTCTGGCACATACGTATATTCATAAAGTGAAGGATTCACTTCGATTGTCCAATTTTTGTCCTTGACTGTGATGATCTAAGATACAGAACAATACTTTTGTACAAATATATTGCGTAACATCTAGATCAGGGGTGTCAAACTCATTTTTTTCCGCGGGCTGCATTGTAGTCATAGGTTCTTACGGAGGGCCATTATGACTGTCAACTCAAATAAATGTATGCCCACCTCATATTATATACAGTAAAAGCTACAAAACAAACTGACAAATAACTCATTTTCAAATCAGACGAGTAAAAACTAGTCAAATATTTAAAAAAATATTATTTTATTAAAAGTGAAGACAATTTGCAATTCTAGTAATGACACATGAATTTGATGCACAATTTGTCTTCGCGGGCCACATAAAATGATGTGGCGGACCGTATCTGGCCCCCAGGCTTTGAGTTTGACACCTGTGATCTAGATGTTAGCCAAAAAAAAAATCAAATTTATTCATTATTATTGTCGTGTGGCTGGTCATTCTATGAATATAGAGTAAGAGATGAACAATGTAGTACTGAGGCCGATGTTTTTTTAGCCACATATCACATCATTAACCGTGTAAAAGCCTGGATCAATCTTTTTCTCCATCACTCGTCGCTGCAACTCTAAAGCTCACTCCAACCTGTCAGGCCCAAATCAGGGGAACAGATGAGAAACAAATGGGTTTTGTCTGGCACACACGAGGGAAGGAGATACAATTATCAGACCTCAGTGGCAGGATTTATCCAACACAGCTCCACTGGCCTTAAGCTCCTTCAACGGTCTCTCTTCTTCCACTCCTCTCCTACCAGCTATTTTATCTGAGGAATGTGGGAATATGGTGGAGGATGTTGGCGCTGACAGGCTGGCACTCTAAGCCAACACCTTCACTTGAGACCATGTAGATTAGATCCCAATTTGAGGCCCCAACACCCCCTCTTTCACAACAACTCCTCTCCATTCTTTTCAGTATCTTCAACCAACCTCAGAATTTTGCTCGTAGGAGTGCAGTGCAACTTATCTCAACTGTCACACTTAAAAAAAAAAAAAAAACCTGTCTGGCATTTTGGTGATTTTCAACTGAATGGAAACTGAAGTTGGCACTTCTTGGTTTAAATTATGGATGGCTCAGCAAGTTTCCGGAAAGCCAAAAGTCTCTAAAATATAGTAGAAAATGTCTTCTGGGGGGAAAAAGGTTTCTGCAATATTAACTGAGTTAATTCTTTACAAGATGGAAATTTGGCATCAAAAAGGTTACATGTGCCATGAAGTATTTAAACCCCAATACGGAAATGTTGTCAAATGAAGATTTCCTTTGAGAATCCACCTGTGTTGTTCAAACTTGCACAGCCAGCTCTAAGAAATGCAAAATAATCGCTATTAAAGAACAGAGTATATTGTAATTCCTTCACCTAAAAAAAAGCTTTCTCCGTGTACTTATGTGTAACATCTATTTATTTACTTATTCATTTATTCATTTATTTATTGTTGGTAAAGTTTCACGATAAAAACAACATGTAAGCAATATCACGTGTGAAGAATTGATGTACTCACCAACTTTTTTAAACTGATTCTGTCATTGTTTTTTTAAAGTAAAAGCAAATGTTTGCAAATGTCTTATTTTGGTTGAACACAAAAGATAATCATTCTACTTTCATGAAGGACTACAGAGTATTTACTGTTAAATGGCTGAAATCAAAGGATTTGTACAATATTCGGTGACATAAATACTCTAAACAATTACTTGATTCCTAAAATAGTTGTCGCTTGATCTGATAATGGATGACTTGTCGATTCATTTGTTTTGACACCTCAAATGGGTTTACAGGTTACCATCTTTATACTTCAAAAAAAGAATCTCAAACTATCGTCAGTATTTGGAGCCTGTCCCAGCTGAGTTGGGGCAAAACTTGGTGTACCTCCTGAACTGGTTGCCAGCCAGTACAAAACAAAACCTTTCACATCTAAAAACTAATTTAGAGTCGCCAATGAAGCCACATACAAGTTTTGGCGAATCGGGTTGAAGCACCTAGTTGAAACCTCCTAAGCATCCTCCACACAAGTAGTCCACAAATCTTCAACCTCAGAACTGCAAGGCAGATGCACAATCTCCCAACTATTTTAATCCATCCATCCATCCATCCATCTTCTTCCGCTTATCCGGGGTCGGGTCGCGGGGGCAACAGCTTCAGGAGGGACTCCCAGACTTCCCTCTCCCCAGCCACTTCATCCAGCTCATCCCGGGGGATCCCAAGGCGTTCCCAGGCCAGCTGAGAGACATAGTCTCTCCAGCGCGTCCTGGGTCGTCCCCGGGGTCTCCTACCGGTGGGACATGCCCGGAACACCTCCCCAGGGAGGCGTCCAGGAGGCATCCTGATAAGATGCCCGAGCCACCTCATCTGGCTCCTCTCAACGTGGAGGAGTAGCGACTCTACTCCGAGTCTCTCCCGGATGACCGAGCTTCTCACCCTATCTCTAAGGGAGAGCCCGGACATCCTGCGGAGAAAACTCATTTCGGCCGCTTGTATCCGAGATCTCGTTCTTTCGGTTACGACCCATAGCTCGTGACCATAGGTGAGGGTAGGAGCGTAAATCGACCGGTAAATTGAGAGCTTTGCCTTTTGGCTCAGCTCTCTCTTCACCACAACGGACCGGTACAGGGTCCGCATTACTGCCGACGCTGCACCGATCCACCTGTCGATCTCACGCTCCATCCTCCCCTCACTCGTGAACAAGACTCCAAGATACTTGAACTCCTCCACTTGGGGCAGGATCTCATCCCCGATCCGGAGAGGGCATTCCACCCTTTTCCGATCGAGGACCATGGACTCGGATTTGGAGGTGCTGACCCTCATCCCGACCGCTACGCACTCGGCTGCGAACCGTTCCAGCGAGAGCTGGAGATCACGGCCTGAAGAAGCCAACAGCACCACGTCATCTGCAAAAAGCAGAGACGCGATGCTGAGGTCCCCAAACCGGACCCCCTCAACGCCTCGGCTGCGCCTAGAAATTCTGTCCATAAAAATTATGAACAGAATCGGTGACAAAGGGCAGCCTTGGCGGAGTCCAACCCTCACTGGGAACGAATCCGACTTACTGCCGGAAATGCGGACCAGACTCTGGCATCGGTGATACAGGGACCGAACCGCCCTTATCAGTTGGCTCGGCACCCCGTACTCCCGAAGCACCCTCCACAGAACCTCCCGAGGGACACGGTCGAACGCCTTCTCCAAGTCCACAAAACACATGTGGACTGGTTGGGCAAACTCCCATGCACCCTCGAGGATCCTGCCGAGGGTGTAGAGCTGGTCCACTGTTCCACGGCCAGGACGAAAGCCACACTGCTCCTCCTGAATCCGAGGTTCGACCTCCCGACGGACCCTCCTCTCCAGCACCCCTGAATAGACCTTACCAGGGAGGCTGAGGAGTGTGATTCCCCTGTAATTGGAACACACCCTCCGGTCCCCCTTCTTAAAGAGGGGAACCACCACCCCAGTCTGCCAATCCAGAGGCACTGTCCCCGATGTCCACGCAACGTTGTAGAGGCGTGTCAGCCATGACAGCCCCACAACATCCAGAGCCTTTAAGAACTCTGGGCGGATCTCATCCACCCCCGGGGCCTTGCCACCGAGGAGTTTTTTAACTACCTCAGTGACTTCGACCCCAGAGATTGGAGAATCCGCCTCAGAGTCTCTAGGCCCTGCTTCCTCAATGGAAGGCGTGTAGGTGGAATTGAGGAGGTCTTCGAAGTATTCTCCCCACCGACTCACGACGTCCCGAGTCGAGGTCAGCAGCACGCCATCCTCACTGTAAACAGTGTTGACGTTGCACTGCTTCCCCCTCCTGAGACGCCGGATGGTGGACCAGAATTTCCTCGAAGCCGTCCGAAAGTCATTCTCCATGGCCTCACCGAACTCCTCCCACGCCCGGGTTTTTGCCTCAGCAACCGCCGAAGCCGCGTTCCGCTTGGCCATCCGGTACCTGTCAGCTGCCTCCGGAGTCCCGCAGGCCAAAACGGCCCGATAGGACTCCTTCTTCAGCTTGACGGCATCCCTTACCGCCGGTGTCCACCAGCGGGTTCGGGGGTTGCCGCCACGACAGGCACCAACGACCTTACGGCCACAGCTCCGGTCGGCCGCCTCAACAATGGAGGCGCGGAACATGGTCCACTCAGACTCAATGTCCCCCGCCTCCCCCGGGACGTGGGAAAAGCTCTGCCGGAGGTGGGAGTTGAAGCTCTTCCTGACAGGAGATTCTGCCAGACGTTCCCAGCAGACCCTCACAGAGCGTTTGGGTCTGCCAGGTCGGACCGGCATCTTCCCCCACCATCGGAGCCAACCCACCACCAGGTGGTGATCAGTTGACAGCTCCGCCCCTCTCTTCACCCGAGTGTCCAAAACATGCGGCCGCAAATCCGATGACACGACTACAAAGTCGATCATCGAACTGCGGCCTAGGGTGTCCTGGTGCCAAGTGCACACATGGACACCCTTATGTTTGAACATGGTGTTCATTATTGAAAATCCGTGTCGAGCACAGAAGTCCAACAATAGAACACCGCTCGGGTTCAGATCAGGGGGGCCGTTCCTCCCAATCACGCCCTTCCAGGTCTCACTGTCATTGCCCACGTGAGCATTGAAGTCACCCAGTAGAACGATAGAGTCCCCAGAAGGAGCGCTCTCCAGCACTTCCTCCAGGGACCCCAAGAAGGGTGGGTACTCTGAGCTGCCGTTTGGTGCATAGACACAAACAACAGTCAGGACCCGTCCCCCCACCCGAAGGCGGAGGGAGGCTACCCTCTCGTTCACCGGGGTGAACCCCAATGTGCAGGCGCCCAGCCGGGGGGCAATAAGTATACCCACACCTGCTCGACGCCTCTCACCGTGGGCAACTCCAGAGTGGAAGAGAGTCCAGCCCCTCTCAAGAGGGCTTGTACCGGAACCCAAACTGTGTGTGGAGGCTAGTCCGACTATATCTAGTCGGAATCTTTCTGCCTCGCACACCAGCTCGGGCTCCTTTCCAGCCAGAGAGGTGACATTCCATGTCCCAAGAGCCAGCTTCTGCAGCCGGGGATCAGACCGCCAAGGTCCCCGCCTTTGGCTGCCGCCCAGCTCACATTGCACCCGACCCCTTCGGCCCCTCCCACAGGTGGTGAGCCCATGGGAAGGGGGACCCACGTTTCCATTTCGGGCTATGCCCGGCCGGGCCCCATGGGCGAAGGCCCGGCCACCAGACGCTCGCCTTCGAGCCCCGCCTCCAGGCCTGGCTCCAGAGGGAGGCCCCGGTGACCCGCGTCCGGGCGAGGGAAAACTAAGTCCATTTATATTACTCATCATAAGGGGCTTGTGAGCCGTGCTTTGTCTGGCCCCTCACCTAGGACCCGTTTGCCATGGGTGACCCTACCAGGGGCATGAAGCCCCCGACAACATGGCTCCTAGGATCATAGGGGCACGCAAACCCCTCCACCACGATAAGGTGACGACTCGCGGAGGGGCTATTTTAATCCATCAAATCAATAATGATGTCAAGTCACACTTTCAGCTTCTTCCTTGCTCTTGAGTTCATATTAGTGTGAGAGCAACCATTCTGTGCTTAGAGACCACTTGGGCCCATTTAAAAACTCATCCATGGGATTATTATCCAATTGTGCTGTGTTCGCTGTCAGCGCCACCCACTTAGCACGGCCACAGATGTGCCTATCAGCCGTTGCTGAGTCAGAATCACTGACTTGTCATTTTACTGAACCGGGCCCACTAAGTGCTTGACCACCCTGATGCTTTGCTCCATTTATGGTGTGGCTTTGAGTGGTTCGGTCGTGACGAGAGGCCCGGGGGGCTCAGCTGGCAATGCCCAAGAAGGTTTTAAAGCTCAAGCTAGTGAGTGATTGAATGCAGCTCTATTTGAAGTGTGTGGAACAGTCAAAGAATTATGTCAAATATGCAATGATGTGCATTCTGATAGAGGAAAGCCATTTAGTTTGTGACGTGTGAGCTTTCCTCGTGTGTCCATTTTTAACTTAACACTTATGTTGCATGCCTTTGTATGCTTACATCTGTGAACTTCAGTGCAGTGCTAATGAGAAGCAGAGCAGCCCGAGGCGCGTGTGTCTCTGTGTGCAAAGAAGTGAATATTTATTCCAATGTGACAGAATTTGTCTTTACAAAGACAAATATAGGATGAAATGGAAACACACTGTAAAAGATGGCCTGAATGTAACGACTAATTCCCACTTAAGTTGTACTTGTTTTGCTTCTAAAATTCTCCATGTCTCAAATCTTGTGATCTCAGTAACATTTTAGGATAATGAAATGCAAGCTAACGAGGACATCTTTCATCAAAAATCAACTAATCAGAAAACTCTGAATAGGCAATCATTCGTGTTAATGGCTTTCTGAAAACAGTTTATACAAAACATGTGACAAACAAGGCTTTGTACATACACTGATTAATTATGTAAGTGCTTCAAAAATGTCATAATATATATTTTGGGCTCCAGTGACAGCATGATTATTTTTGAGATGAACATCTGATTTTCCTTAATGTTCTGTTCTCCTAAGTGACGTGGAACACGGCTGGTGTGTCACTCTGCTCACTTCCTTTGCTCTTTTGGCCAACTCGGCTACGGAGTTTGTACAAAAATTTCAAGATTCAAGAGTTTTTTATTCGCCATGTTTGAGCGTGCCAAACAAGGAATTTGACTTCGGTAAATCACAGCCTCTGTTCAACATTTAGGTGACTAACAACAACACTCAGGACATGTGAAGAACGAAAGATATTCTCAAACACCCCCTGATCTTAAACTTTAATACAAATGTGTGTATGGATTTTGTCAAAAAGATGTTAAAGAACACAAAAAGAAGACAATGTCAGCGTCATAGCAAAAATTGATTTCAGCATTAAGAAAAATGGCCAGTGAGTCTCTGGTGTTAAAAAAGTAACCGGTGACGTTCCGCTTCGGTTATGCCGTTGATGCAATCATTGGTACTTTAGGGCAAAAGCAAGTAAAAAGCCGGGTAGTGCTAGTAGGTTAGCAGAATTAACACGTAACTAAAGCAATAAGTGAACGTCTGCAACAATTTGACTGTGTGAATATTAGCCTGAAATTCTCATTACCGTTATAGTGGGTGGTATTATTTTCACTTTTTTTTAAAATGATGAAACTTTAAAAGTTGTAACGCCACAAGCCACACAAGGTTTTTCCAGACATGCTAATGTGCAATGGGGAATTTTACAACAACCAACCTACTTTTGCTCTTGTAAGACAAATCTGGAGTCTGCAGCTACAGCAGCCACTTGCCTCCCATCTGCACACTGCTATTCGGGCTCTTGTCACCTGACACCGGCTGCATGCTAACGGGGCCTGTGAGAAGCTCTTCAGGCCGGCAGGCATATTCACACACACACACACACACGCGCACACACACACACACAGACACGCACACACACGCACACACACACACACGCACACACACAGCCCCGCGCTTCCGGGTGACAAGTGTAGAGGGACGAGAGCCAGAAGGCACACAAGAATGCAGTTCCACTCTGCCGGTGTGCAGGTTGTAAGAATTAGTCTTTCTCCTTTATTGGGGGCATCTTAATCGTGAGTAGCCTGCTGAGTATTAAAAAAAAAAAAAAAAAAAAAAAAATTACCTTTGTTACACCACTGAACTGTAACATCCTGTAAGGGAAACTAAATCATCACAGTAGCTATATTCAAACATACAGTATATTTGATATTAATGATATAGAAAGAAACAATACAATTCAAATTTTAAAAAAAGCAGCATTAAGGAGCAATTAAAACAACTTTGACCCTAGTTGGAAGATTACGATATGTGATGAGTCTAATTGTTTTACAGAAATATTTGTCCAAATTGAAAAATCAAGGAAATTGTGTTCAATTAGTGATGTGTTGTATGAAATTATATGTTATGTTTTCTGTGTCTGACTTGAATTATTATCTTAAACTTAATTCTTCTTCTCTTATTTGCACATCAAACCAATCTAAACTGAGTATTAATCTTTGTTAAAATAATATACATATTTTGTACTGGATTAGACGCAAGTGCTTGATGTAAAAAAAAAAAGTGCTCACAAAGTTATCTGTCTCGTACCCAGTGTGTGGTGTCTTGACCTGAATGACCTGAATGTAATCATATGAGGGATAATGGGGATTTGAGTTTTTACCTGCCGTGAGAAAAGTCGATCTAATCAATCCGAAGTTGAATGTACGCTCAGGTCCGGACATGTCACACGCATCAAGCCACAAAAGCAAATAGGCACAATGTTTAACAAATGTGTGTCCTCTTCTCTCCAGCCACTTACATAAATACACACACATGTCCACACCCAGAGTGGTCAGTAAAGCCACCTGTGTGTATGGTTGAATCTGAGCAGTTTGCTTTACCTGACTGATGATGGCTTTGACTGTCAGGGTAGTAGAAAGGCTTTGTTGAGGTGGATTAGCTGCCTGCAGCTCCACACTCGGGTTACGCTCAGGGGCTCAGCATGCGCCCGATGATAAAGAGACGCGGCACTCTGTGACCTGTAGGTGTTAAACGGAGACCTCTTCTCAAATGAAATGACCTGACTGTGCAATAGAACAGGTTGAATGCGTCACATGATGCACGTAGACCGGTTTTCCACATGAATGATGATGACCATACGAATGTGTCAATCCATTTATTATTCAGACTTTGAAATGTTTTGTTTACAGTGATGTCCAATTTATGTAACCCAGACGGCAAATAGAAAAACAGTACAAATGGAATATATCCAAAGGTTTACGTCCACATCTGAGGTGGCTGCTGAAAGCCTCTGTGTCTGTGTAATTGACTGTTGTTCACAGGCTAAATGCTATCTGAGAAGTGTTGATCCTCTGAAGTGCTTTATGTGTGTTTTAGCACAGTGAGTGTTGAGTGTGGTGTGCAGACTCTATATTTGACCGTGCATTTGTGAGAAACTGTGTGAATGTGTGTGCCGATTGATCCAGGTTCCAACTACAGCTTTTTCATTCTTTGTATATATAGTTTAAGCATACTGCACATTATGCGGTGTGCCACCTGCTCCATTTGTTTGGTTCGTATAAAAATATCAAAACTTGGATCAAATAACAACAAGCACTGAAAAACGCAGAGAAATTGATTAATTCAAATTAATCGGTTAACTGACAAGTAATTGATCATCAGATTATTCACAACTATTTTGATGATCGAGAAATAGTTAAGAGCCATTTAATTACCTTAATGCTCTAATGTCAGCATCTCAATAGCAATTATTCTTAATTTTTTTTTTCAAGCAAACAGATTAATTATTTTAATCAAAACAAGACATTTGCAAATGTCTGCTTTTACTACGGAAAACAATAACTGCACAGGTAACTGAATCTGTTTCAAAAGCTTTGGTGAGTTATGATGATAATCTCTCGTGTGATTTTGTTTAATTGATATTTACATGTTTTATCACTAAGAACGCCAAATAAACACACACACGCACGCACGCACACACACACACACACACACACACATACAGAGCTCTTATTTCCCCACGTTTCGACGAGAAAAAAAAAATACACACAAAAAAAAACACCCAGGAAATATCCATATATTGAAATACCAAGTTCAAAATACCACCTTTTGTCATGAAAATTAAAGTTCCAATTGTCCAATAATGTAATGTGTTTGAATTACTTCCTCGGACTAATTTGCTCTAATTGGTGCACACATTAAAATGGTGGCTCTTCTGATAACCGGATGCCCCACCCCCTGCTCCCACCTCTTTGGGTTCAAATGCAATGAGAGGAAGGATGTACATTAAGGGCCACAGTACTTAAAGTCATAAAAAATAATGATAGAGGATGATTGTGAGTAGCCACAATCCAACCAGCGTCCATTATGTGAAGACTCAATGAGAGTGCTCATTTCTTTTTACAACCTTTCTAATGATTATGGATGAAAAAATATTGCACACAAGATGACGCTGCTCTTTCCAAACGGTAATCATGGTGGTGAAATGCCATTGAGGAGAGGAGAGTGTGCATAGTGGTGATAGTAAATGTGGACATATAAAGAGAAAGGGGTTGTGTCCAGCGCTATGAAGGGTTAAAACGGCTGCCCCTGAAAAAAGGAGCAATTGGAGAGTTGAAGGAAGTGATGGTGGTGTAAAATGAGCAAAGATGAAGGCTAACGATGACAGGTCCACCCCACATCGCTCTTTTTGCCTCCCTTGGAGTAGTAGATGAGAAAGGAGGGAGTCATTCACGGCTGTATATTTTGCTTAACCTGCTCTCCACACTCCACTGTGTCACATTCTTCTGTGGATCAGAATTTTCTCTTTTCAGTTTCTTTTTATGCTTACTATAAAAGGCCAATGTTAAAACATGACCAAATTTGTAGTACTTGTGTATTAAAAATCCAAATTTATCACGTGGATTCACAGATAGGGTACGATAGTCTTTTCTTTTCTTTTTTTTAATAAGCCAGTTTTACAAATCTTAAAGCAATACACAATCTCCCATCCAGACTTTTGATATATGTGCATTGTGTATAACTTGGGATTTTGCACGCAATGACAAAGTAAAGTCTGAGGCTGGCTGTGTGAGTTTTCCTGAGACTTGTGAATGTCATAGAAATCCATTTGAAAAGAAAAATACCACTCCAGAAATAACATGCCGTCCATAGCGAATTCCTCATCACCCGTGGGAGAAAATGGCCTTTTGTGTTTTTTTTTTTTATACTTGTCAACTTTTGGCCTGGCATTTCTTTTGTCATTTTTGCAGGTCGACATGAAAAGCTTTTTGGTATTGTTTTCAAATTTACGTTAAACCTCAATGATAAGTTACCCTTGTTTTTACTCCAATACTGACGGCGCCCTCGCTCACTATCAGAAACAAATCGGGGGGTGAGAGCAAGCGAGCTGCGGTGTGTCCAGCAGAACAGCGTCACCTCTCCAATATCAATTACACGAAGTGGTGTGTTAAACGATGCGGCACACGGTTCAGCGGCTGGGGCTAATCACTGCAGTCTGTTTCGCTAAAACAGGCTAATAATGATGCGCTGAGTGGAGGAATTGACTTCCTGAAAATGTTATATTTAACCAGGGACCACAATGTACAAAGAAAGAGTGGAAAGAAAGGCAAAGAAAGACTAAGACATACACGAAGTTCCTTGCAAGTGTTTTCTAAGCGATGGAAAGTGGCCTGAGATGAGGTGATCTAGCAACTGTGGTTTCAACGCTTCTTTATGACCTTCTCCATCAGCACATGTCATCGCCAAACTTTTTGGATCCAATGTGG
The DNA here is from genome assembly GCF_024217435.2 of Syngnathus scovelli. Lineage (NCBI taxonomy): Eukaryota > Metazoa > Chordata > Actinopteri > Syngnathiformes > Syngnathidae > Syngnathus > Syngnathus scovelli. The sequence goes on from NC_090859.1 coordinate 7,252,814, forward strand.
GATACTCATCACAGTGAGAAATAGGTTGATAGCTGATCCTGGGTCATTTTTGCATCATCCTACGATATGAGGAGCAGAAGGTGCACATACCGTGTCTTGGATGTGAATTTCGTTAAATATTTGAAATGTGCAATGCTGAATGTGAGTGGCCAGCAGCTGGTGATATTACTTTTGGCTGGTTTTCCCCGTCAGTTCCAGATTTCTGTGGTCCCTCTTCTCACAATAATATATAATGGGCTCCATTTTTGTAGACAGCACACATGCGCTCGGTTGTAAGAACTGCCGCATCTTCATTATTATGCGGACTGGGAATTTGGCAGACCACGCTGTGCCATGCTGCGCCACGCTGAGCGCACGTAAACACAAATTATGTTTCTATCGTAAAAATAAACACGTTGACTCTAAATGCTTCGATGAGTCAGAATAGACTATTCATACTTTATCTTAAAGGAGATTTCAAGATTTAGGATTAAAAATGTTTTGATTTTTGGTTGAATTGGCTAAATTAAGATTTGGACCCGCATGTATCAGGCCTATTAATGTTGGGTAACAGTATGAATTCAATTTGTATGCATTGAAAATTTCCCACAAACAGCCAAGGAGTTGCACTATTACCATGAGTGACTACTATAAGGAACCTCCGCTAGCCTTGAACTGGAACGGCTCAGCGGGTGTGAATATCAAATACACTGTGTTCCTTTCAAAATCTCTCATAAACCAATCAGAGCAGACTCTCAACATTTAGCGGTACGTGGACATCAGAGATGAACTCTGATTTGCTGACTGACGGACAAGATTTTGACAGACATCCTGTGTCAAGGGGAACCGGCTGCGTGGTGATATGAGGCCTGGCAGGGGCAGATTGAGAAGACCAGGTGGTGTTTCAGCTCAATACTGGCATGCGGGGCACTTCTATGTTTAGCTCTTACATGATGTTACATGTGCTGTTTTTCTGAGCCTGCTGCGGGACTTGAAAGGGAAGCAACTGTGGTTACTAAGTGGTCAATGGTTATTTTAGAGCTGGCTGACTACTATTATCATATTTGATTTTTTTTTTTTGTAAATGACTTTCTTTGCCCTCCAACCAATATTTTGTACGGGCTGCACCAATATGCTGAAGATGGCATTGCTTTAAGTTACAGTATGTTGTAAAGTGAGTTGTAGTTGAAACTCAAGGACAGTCTGACTGAGTTTGTGCATATCCAGTTATTTTCTACCAGTTGCATTAACCTACTTATGCCCTTACCTGCCTCAGTTAACCAAGTGACCCTCAGCATGCATGAATTAGCAGACTCCTTTTAGAACACCCCCAGCTGTGCTGCGGTGCTGCAAGTTCCAAGATGTGTTTTTATAAAAAGATTTATTCAAATCCTCATATTGTTTGTTTTGATTACATTATGCGGCACTGGAGTTTTAATTGATAATTGAACTCCCACGAATGGATTGACATACACACAAACAAGACCGAGACAAAAACTAAATCAGACGTGTACTCTACCACTCCTTTCTTCCCAAGCTCTCATATTTTCTCACATCATTCTGGTTTCTTGTCTTTCACATTCCTTTCACTCCGCAATAGTTTATTTGCCACTTTGCTGCTTTCTCTCTCTCGCTCTCTCACTCGATCTCTCATTTCTCCTATCACTAATCCAACATTCCAACACAACACTATTTTTTTTTTTTTTTTTTTTTTTTTTTTTTTTTAGGAACTCCCCATAGACCACATATTACTCAACCAAGACTGCTCTACTACACTTTGAAGTGTGTGAGACCTCACTCGTGGATAAGTGCTGGTGTTATAATATGTGTGTGTGAGCATGTGTGTGTGTGGGACCTGTGGTGTGTGTGTATGGGGGGGGCAGCTTTGCTGGGTTGTCATGGGCGGGTGATTGACTCCAGACGTTGTGGGTTCCTCTCTTTTGCCGCCAGCCCCTCCTCCCATGGTTGTGGGTTTAGAATGTGTGGGGAGCAGCAGCACGAGGGGCGGCCTTAGCTCCCTGGGGTGCAGTAAAGTGATAGGGCAGGCCGGGGAGCTTGGATCGCCCCTGGGGAGGAAGGTCAGAGGTCTGAGTCTGCACTGTGGTGATCAGGGCCATGCTCGTCAAACACACTTCAGGTGTGAACCACTGTGCATGTGTTTGTGTTTGTTCATGTGTGTTCGTGCGTGAGTTTGTGGGTATGGTTAAATGTAGTCCTTGTTTTCACCTCACTTCATAATTGAATGCCATCTCCCGAGAAGCCCAATTACCCAAGTTTAGAACTAAGTATGTGCACGTATTGGGCATATATTGTATCACAAATATACACAAACAAACAGACATTGTAATGTACACTAAGATACCTCAATCAATCAATAAACCTAAACCCTAATTTTTCCTCCATTAATTGCTAAACGTTATGAGAAAAAGAGTTGGAAAGATTTTTTGAGAAATAAAGTATTTTTTTTTTTTTTTGCGATATAACACGACCACTTCATCGGTCTGCAATTTAATTGAGATTAATTTATGGCCATACGCATGACATTTATAGTTTGGAAATTATTAGCTCGCTTTCTTGTTTCCTAAACTAAGGTCTTTATTCTAAATAGCACAGCATGACATTTAATAGAAATTACCAGTCAATTAATGTGGAAGTGAATGGAGGCCGACGTGTCCTGCACTTTACCTTCCATTCTTCAGCAACTGTGATGGACGGTGCTGAGGTCAGTCCATCACCTGGGTTCAGACACTGACCAAAAACTGGCTCTCAAGCTGAATAATGGACTGTCACTAACCCCTGACCTCAGCTCACAGTCTACGGTGTCAGATCAATATCATCTTGCTGAGCAGCAGTGTGGAAGCCTCGCTCTTAAAGGGCATTTCTGTGGAACGTCTACACTATCATACTAACACATTCATAACTATAATGTGGCTTTTAGCATTCAGCAGCAAACTTGGAAGCAGTAGGTGATGATGGGACATTATTAATGGGGTTATTTTAATGGGACCTTCTCCAGGCCTCCTGGAGTTATGTTGGCATTCGGGTGCAGGTTCTTGTATGTCCGTGCTCATGTGTGCTTGCAGACGTTCAGGTATGAATACTATGTGTTGGCTAAAAGTGGAAGCCTCCTTTGATCAGAACTTTGTATCCTGGTGTAATGGCAACCATGGCAAGTATTGTTGATACTGAAGGGGGTTTATCATGTCAGCTTCTGGACCCTTGCGGTTTTACACCAGCAGAATGACAGTCTCCTGTTGTGCGTATATGTATGTGTGTTCGTGTGTGTGGGGCGGGGGTATTGTGTGTGTGTGTGTGTGTTTGTTGACTGACCTATAATGAGGTCAGTAATTAACACTGGAAAGATAATTGTTTTAATTGAGATGCTGCAATTAAACTTTCTTTTGAGTGAATTCCAAATCCGCACTTGTTTTTTCTCTCACCCATCATAATAATAGTAATAATAATAAAATAATAATAATAACAATGTAATCTAATACCTCTAAAACCTGATATTTGAAAATAAGTGAAGAAAGTTTGGAAATCAGCATTAAAAAGACATTAGGAGACACATAAAGCCTTTAAAATTTGGTGTTGAGTGGTACAATTTAATGTGAAGTTTGAAACTGTTTTATTTTAAATGACTTTATTAATCACAAGAAAATGAAACTGAAAAATGGTCCCACTAGTATTTTTGCCCTTTCATGTGCTTTAATTTAGTATTGTTTGCTATTAGCATGTAGTGATAGAACTTAGGGTGTGTAATCTATGATTGACAAATGATTTTGCACGATCACTTTGACACAGACAATTAATTGAATGATGCATACAGATAGAGAACTGTACACAAAGCTTTACAAGGCACATAACACACTGTGGCTCCAGCTGAATTCAAAGAGTAGTCATTTGCACAATGAGGACCACCAGCCTCCATAAACAGACAGCACTTGTACAGTCTCCCCGTCGGCATTTCCTCTCGCTCTCCGGCCTGTGTTGTATTTTTTTAGGTATCTTAGGTGCCTTCCCACATGCAGCAATGTGTTTTCAATCTGAGACCAATTATTCATCTCCCCTTGGCTTTGTTCCCAGCAGTGAGAGAGAGAGAGAGAGAGAGAGAGAGAGAGAGAGAGAGAGAGAGAGAGAGAGAGAGAGAGAGAGAGAGAGAGAGAGAGAGAGAGAGAGAGAGAGAGAGAGAGAGAGAGAGAGAGAGAGAGAGGAAAAAAACACAGGACTGTCTATACTTTACAACCATTTTCCCATCTTACTGCTGTCAACTCCCCATCGGACTGAGCCCCTTGACAGGGACATTATGTGTTTAATAACTGCGTGTGTGCACATGAGCAAAAGCCCACAAACAGATGTGTGTATGTAATTAGCTAACTCAGTAATAATGACTTTAACTTCCTTGCGGCAATGCTACGAATGATGGGACATGCATAGAGAGGGAGAGAGGTTGATGGAGACTCCCAACCCTGTGGGCAGATTGCCTGACCTCGTTTAGTGACTTCATGTCAGAACCTTTGGCTTCCTACCCTATTTGCAGAGTACCCCCTAGTGGGAAAACCAGGGAGCAAGTACAAAGGAAGTACGTAAGTTGTGCAGCAGTAATTTATATTAATACACCTTTTTACTTATAGTATGACCAAAAGTATCTCTATGTTTTACAATACTGTGGAAAGCTGCTCTTTTAACTGAAGTCACAAGGCAAGGAACAAAAGAGTTATAGTTCCTCGCCATCACACCATTACCGATTCCCTTTTCCACCGCTGGATCAAATCAGTGCATCTAAAAGCACATTTAATGCATAATAAATAACGGGGAAATATTTTCCTTTGTATGCTTCACTCCATTTCTTTTTATTGGTTACCTGCTCCATAACTTTCTTTTCTCTCATAAATTCTTTTCATCACTCCCTCTGCAGTCTTTTTGCTTCTCTCTTTTTTTTATCACTTCCTATCTCTTTCTCCAAATGCACACAAAGCAAACGCTGCATGGTTGTTTCTCTCCATACTGGCTCTGCCGTACCTTAAAGGTGCCAGGCCAACACAACAGATGGAGATAAAGAAAGCAAACAAGGTTGTGTGGGGGGGTGACTGAAAAGGGGGATTATCTGTAGTTATGTGTCTTGCTAAGAGCTCTAGTTACAAACTCATTGATGAATCCCTTTTACTAGCTGAGTCATTCAACCAATCCAGAATCATTCATCCCCACGACAAATGCATTCAGGATTATAGCTTGCTGGGCCCATTATGATCCACGGTGCTGTAGTGTCGTTTTAAAAGTTTGATTGTTTAATTCTTTGTTTTAAACCTGCCAAAAAGAAAACCAAAAGCTGACGCCCCCCCCCCTAAAATAAATGAAATCTGGTAAATATTCACTATGTCACTAAGTTGCCTCAACAAACAAACAATTTAACCCCATTCTCACATCGTCCTAAGTGTGTTTTCTTTTGAGTTAATTGAAATGATTGTGTATGTTATATCATTGCCAGCGGTTCACTTTTACATCTGTATTTGATGACCTGGGAGAAAAACTGTCTCGGGAAGGCACAGTGGGGGATGCCGGATGCGCTTAGAGAAAAGATAGTCAACATCAAAGCAGACATCAACAGAGGGAAAACTCCGATCAGCTTCTTTCTTAATCGAAACCAAAGGACAGTAAAAGCTCGAAATGTTGCCCATTTGAATCCATCTTGAGTCAGGCTGCTCTTTTGTAGGTTTGAAGTATTTTATTTCTGTTGCTGAAAAGCAAATTTATACGTTCATCTGGACAACATCTGGGCCACCTTCTTGTGCTCAATTTTCCCATGGTTTCTATTTTAATATTACCCACCAATAGTGAAAATTGCTCTAAATATTTTGTATGCCTCATATCTCTACAAAGCTTTTATTAATTGCAGTTTCATTTGAAGAAGAGACAGGATTATTAAACATATGGAGTGTATAGTAAAATGAAAATTTGTGAAATCTGAATTCTCTCTTTTTCTGTCTCTTGAGACAATCTTCAGAGCTTTCTGCCCTGCTGGAAAAGTAATTAAATGTATTGTTAATTATTATTTGTATTTTTATTTCAAAAGTATCATCCATGATAAAGGAGCCAAATCCTAAAATATTAGACACGGAACAACCTATTTCCAGGTTTGACTGCAAGGCGCAACAGTGGCCCCAGACTGTTTGACTTCTCATTTGGTGGTGATAACTGCATTTGTATTCAGGGGTAGTCTGAATTGTTCACTTGAGACTCCTTTACGGGGCTTGTTGAAACCGTGAATAAATACTCTCCTCACTCCAGACATAATCTGAATTTAAGCACTAAGAGATTGATCATTTTCAAAAATCTGTAACAAACTATATTGTTGATTAGTTAGAAGTTCTTTGGTTTGAGTCAGGTTTGATAGACAGCTGCTGACACGAGGAAAGTTAAAGCTGACACATGGGGTTCAGCAAAGACAGGACAAAGAAAGACCATCCATTGCTTCTGGCTAAGGTCATGATACCGTGGCGCTGTTTGACCCCCGCTAGTCATAATATCAGCAAGCTGTACTGAAATTAAGTCCATGGGAGGACACGTGTTTGCCTGGAACCAAAATCTTGGAGGTAGTGCCATATTTTTCTCTGTCTTTGGTTTCATATTTGAAAAGAGAAAAAGATTAGAATATACTATGTGGATAATAATGCCACACGTGCACTCATCTGTGGCCACTAATCCTCCAGCACATGTACAATCTGTGTAGCGACAACTTGATACCCCGAACACCTCCCATCATGCTACTCGCGTCTCATGTAACCCCAACATGTCAGCTGCAACAGCTGTATATCAAACCTTTCTCTTTTCCAGTCACACCTGGCTACGGTTCAGCTACAACTTCTCCACATGGAGCAGGTCTTGTCTCGTACTTCTGAACTGGAGCCAGCTCGTTCCAGTGTTACCAAACTAAACAAACCTGTTGTGTTGTTTGGCAAACACATCGGCCATCCCAATGGAAGCTTGGACACAGTCGCCGGCCTGTTCCCCCTCTTCATGACTTCTTTGTCAACGAACAAGAGCAGTATTCAAGACATCTGTAGTATGTCAGTGATACTGATCCAAGGCCCATTAGCAGCTATAGTGACACAACCAGCCGCTATGGCCTTAATCGCCGTCCGCTAAAAGCCTCAGATATGCAACCTTATATGGCGCCTTTGGGAATATATGTTTCCAATCATTCTCGTCTCGAATGAATACCTGTCTTATTCCTACTGAGCTTTTACTCCCCATCTCTTTTCCACACAATTTACAGTAGGCAAAATTGGGGGCCATAGTTAAGCTTTAACACATGCCTCATTTTCCCAAACTCCTGCAAAAGCTGTCTTCAAGCTTTCTTATTTGCTAGTAAAAATCACAGTCCAGAATGGGATCCTCTTAAGTTGAATGCTAACCAGACAATTAACCCTTAAGTTCTGCACCAGCACAAATCATCACTGCTTAGCGCTGACACTGATACATGGCTTTCGAGTGATGAAGGGGTTTCACAGGACGATTTCTGCCAGGGTGCTGGAGTGATTCAGTGGAGTGTTCTGAGAGAGTTTGGTTGAGTGAATCTGATATACGTATAGAGACCTTGCCAACACAGCATAAGTGTACCCTGGACAAAACCATGTACCTATACTACAAGCAAACCTTTTTAGATATGATCCTCTTGACAAGTGGTGACATTTGCTCATGATATGTTTATGAGCTGGTCACAGAATGGTAATTTTGTACAACATAAAACTCTGATAGATAGACTCTGTGGTAGACATCATGGGCTAATGATTGTGCCCATATCTCGCTGCGTGGTGTGAAAGTTGTTTTATATTCAGTGTTCATTCAAAGTCGGCAACGATCACAAAGAAAATGCACCTACAGTTTTAACGGTCACAGATTTTCTTGTAACATTTTAACAAGGTTTTTGCGACCGTTAAAACTGTTGGGGTATGTCCGGCCAACATCTTTGTGACTGTTTGCTCTCTTAAACGAACACATGAAAAATCAACATTAGGGCTGGGCTCAAACAATCCCTATGAGTTATGTTCTTATCTCATTTACTGTCATCTCTGTTAAACTGACTTTCTGATGTCTATATAGCTGTCAGTGGCAGTGAATGAGTCAAAAAGCATTAATTGAGAAATGAATACAGAGATCTCCCAGTATTTGCCATATCGGGATGTTAGTATTAGCATGAGCAGCTTTACACTGTCATATTGTTATTGTTTAATGGAAACCCTTGCCCAAGTTTCTTTGGATTAACCCGCATTAAACAAATAAATCAAGGGAGGGATATGGGTTGGTTGGGTAGGTAGGTAGGTAGGTAGGTAGGTAGGTAGGTAGGTAGGTAGGTAGGTAGGTAGGTAGGTAGGTAGATAGATAGATAGATAGATAGATAGATAGATAGATAGATAGATAGATAGATAGATAGATAGATAGATAGATAGATAGATAGATAGATAGATAGATAGATAGATAGATAGATAGATAGATAGATCAATTTTATGCACAAATTTGCTCTTCAAATGAAGTCCTTGATGTGCAAAACTCCTCCTACTTATTGTTGAGTACTGTCTCTTCCGGATCTTCTAATAATTATTATTAATTATTAATAATAATGATTTTATTCTGTCTGTTTTTCAGGTTTTACCGGGGGGATTACCACATTGACGTCTGCATAAATGACTACCTTGACGTCTACTGTCCGCATTACATCAGCACGGTGTCGGATGAGCGGGCTGAGCGTTATGTGCTTTACATGGTGAACTATGATGGCTACAGCTCATGTGACCACACCGCCAAGGGCTTCAAGCGCTGGGAGTGCAACAGACCTTTGTCTTCAAACGGACCGCTCAAGTTTTCAGAAAAGTTTCAGCTCTTTACACCCTTCTCATTAGGCTTTGAGTTTCGTCCTGGCAGAGAGTACTACTACATCTGTGAGTATGGATGGCGATTATTGTAAACTACTCATTGGTATCATTAACAGATCACCCAAAAGAATGACTTTATTTCATTAAGTCTGTCTTTACAATGTTGAGTTAACTCTGAGTTATGTTGTGCAGGTTTCAACAATATTGTGGAATATTTAAAGTCAAACACATTTCATTGTTTAACATTTTATTCTTAATAGCCATATGAAATAAAAAGTATACTTATAATAATTAAAAAAATACTGGGATAAAAAATTTAACTTTAGGACTGAGAATCAAAGTCAGCCAATCAGTTGTGTTGACTACAAAAAAAGTAAAAACAAAAATGTATGCCTCAAAACATTTTTTGTAACATTAAAGACATTTAATAAATTGTTCTATTATTTTTTTTTTATTAATCATAAATCAGGTCAGTCTTTCGGTTTGTGTTATAAAAGTCCACACAATTGTGACACTTGCAGAAATGAGGCAACATCAGACACGATGGTTGTTTACATTTTACGAATACTATACATATATACTAATACTATAATTTACTACTTTACCCCAAAAATGTTTTGATTGTTAGTCAGACAACATTAGTGTTTGACTTTCCACTACACATTTGGTTACAAATAGAATATGTTAACCTTTTAGAAATATGAAAAACGTTTAAGAGCAATACTGCAAAAACAACAAGTAAATAAATCCCACTGTAACTGTTTTGTTCTGGTTCACTGGAGTCAGACACAAGTCGAGCAGAAAAAATATTTTACACTGAAATGTCTTTTGTTGCTTACTGGCTGAAGCTCAGCTTTCTTTCTTTTTTCTCCTTGTGAGAAAACTCGGGAAAACAAGCAGCTGGAAACATATGTTTTCCTAAGTGATGTCACTGCCCTGCAGGGGCAGAACAGAGGGACGAGACTAGATACAGTGGCTCCTGATGGTAGATTTGAGGTATTTCAAAAACACTTCAAGTCAAAGACAAGTAGAAGGAACCAATAAGAACTTGTTTGGCAATCCCCAAGAGACATTCAACAATTAATTGGAGCAAGACCTGAAATGTACAGAGAATACTCAAGTCTAAAATATTTTGTTTCTCACAAATCTGTTAAAAATGGTCAGTCTAAAATTTAAGTCTATAATATTTTGGTACTGTAATGTTTTTATTGGCTTTCAGTATTGAACCTGATGGTTTTATCGGCCATTGAACCTGAGCATACTTGTATAAATGAGATTACATTTTCCAATCATGGCTCAAAAGATTTTTTGCTTAAGATGGACTAATATTTTACTAATGTTGATTTATTTTTTTAATAATTTCACTTGGTCGTTTGCATGCTTCCTCCATCCCGAGAGTAGGCAGACGATTCTGTAATGGTGTGGTAGCGTTCCGCTGCGTCTGTTTTTTTTTTTTTTAATTTGTTATTCTACATTTGTTTTGGAAAGCATATACAGATGAAAAGTGGAAACACCCAGGAGCCTTTGCTTAGACTGTTGCTGTTGACAGGAGGCCTATCAGATGTGCAGAAAGATTTTCATAATGTGCAGGAAAATAATGTGCTACAGCTGTTGAATATCTCACTGATGCAGAATCAGATAGTGAACTCAAGGCTGCATGTTTGCATTATGCTATGCTCATGCTAATTGTATACGCTGTTAACTATGTTTTAGCAGCTGCTGCTATTGGTCCCACTGCAGACGGTGTCTTACTGGAACAAAACATAACAATAGCTGATCGCTCACTGAAGCATTGCACGTCAATTTTGGGTTGGAATTCTGTAAGTGACAAAGTGAGGTGGGGGTAGGGGTTATGTCTGCCTGCCTCAGTGAGACAGATACTCCTTTATCCTCCTCCACGGTGATTGTCACTGGCCCCAGGCAGGAGGGAAGTGGAGGCGGGGTCACGTCAAATAGATGACACCTGCTGTTGGCTACTGGCCGTCTGGCAGACCGGCATAAAGGCCGAGCAGAATTGCCGGCTGGTCTAGCAAGGCCAAAGGTTACTAAGATGACTATGAAGTCATTGCTCCTGGCTTCTCAAGGCCTTAGAGGGCGGCATGTTTTTCTTATAGAGCTGTAGTTGAGCAGGGGAAGCCTGATCCTAATCTCGGGGGATAGAAATCCAATTTTCAGAGGAGACAGTTGAGAGTCTGGCTCGCCCCATGTGAGAGAGATGACTGACTCCCCGTAAAGCCTCCAATTCTTCAAACGGCCGGGCTCAGCGCTTGTGTACACTCAGCACAGATCTACATCGATAATGACGTGAGCTTGAATAGCACAAGCAGCTTTCCCTTTAACTTCTCGCAGAGAAACAAGCACAAAAGGCCCCGACATAAACCAATCCTTACACATCTGATCCCCGAGTATTTCTATCGTGGTCTGGCTAATTCCCTTTACAAAGAGACCTGCTATTCTCTGTTGGCACCAAAGCTGAAATAATAGTGATCGTGAGGCGATACAAACTCTATTTTTGTGTGCGTTATTGCCTTTTTTCCAAACACATCTTAGTCTTCTGAATTTAGATAGACAAAATAATTTAGAGGTTTATTTTTTGTTTGATGCCACATTGTAAATGTTTATATTGTGTCATCTGTGCTGTTTTTAAATATGATAATAGCATAAATGTATGTATATGGCGATTTGCCCCGATGAGTAGAGTTGGTAAAAACAGGTGACTAACTGTATACCATTTTTAAAAGTCGAGTCAGTGTGATTCAGTAGAGTAGAGTTGTTAGTAGAGTTGGTAAAAGAAAGTTGAGTCTGTGAGTCAGTGTGATTCACTTTTCTTTTGTTGATTATTGTTGTTCCTTTTTTGTACCTTTCTGTCTTCAGGTTTCTCATGCTAAAATAGTGTTAATGGTAGCAGTATTCACGTGACAGCCCTAGAATATTCTTTAATGTATTTTTTTTTTCTTACTGGTTTGCGTGGAGGTATAATTGTAGGTAGAGCTTTCAGTAAGTGGTAGCGGAGCTCAGCCATGTTGCTCGAGGATTTGGAAAAAAAAGCAGACTGTGTCCTCAGTGGTGTGTTGGAGTCTGACGGGATGTTTGCATTTGCTGTGAAAGAGGCGGGTAGTTACTGAACACAGGACAATGGAATGAAATGTGAGACACACAAAAAACTGAATAAATACGAGGGGCAATTCTTGATAAGAGCACAGTAAAATGTCTGCCAATTTTTACATGACAAATGTAAATGTGGTCATGAACAACACATTCTACGTCATATGACACCCCATGATGCATAATTGCACTCGCGGCCAGTTGTTGAAAAGAAATGAGCAGCTTTGTGTTTCCTACTCTTTCTGCTGAGGTTTATTCTCTCGTATTTCTAAAGTGGTTTGGCCTTTTTAGCATTCAAAAACATGACAGTAGCCTCAGCTATTGTTGATGTGTCGTTGTCACTGTTTGCAGAACAAACAACTACAATGAAGCATCTTTTTTTGTGTGTGGCTGTCCTCCGCGACATTTGGAAATATATGCATAGATTGATTGCTTACTAATATGTTCTGTATCAGTAGGTGGATGATTTCGCTAAGAGGTTCAGGTCTGCCTTGACCTTTAGTGAAGCAAGATTTTATTTTAGATAATTTCAAGAAATGTTTAATTAGTTCCAGTCAAATAAGATAAATAAGAATACACAGCTAGATCATGGCCACACTCTCCAGACACAAAGAGACACTTGTAAGTTATTGGATGGCCATGGACAGACACGTTTATATCCTCCCTCTGCTACTTGACATCCAATATTCCACTCATACCAGGGTTTACGATGACTTTTTATCTCCACGCCATCTGATATTGCATTTTTTGAAAGAAAAGCCTCAGTCACCTGTAAGAGTGGAAACACTGGGTCTGAATGTGTCACACTGAGGTTTTAGATGAATGAGGATGAACGGGTTTCAACCGACACCTATACATTCAGTTGCAGTCTACGACAGACAGGACAAGACATTTGAAACAAATAAAATGTGTCATTACATCACAAAGTCATTTTTGCAATTTCACATGCATCGGTAAAATTTTGATAGTCGCCATCTAAACAGAAAACGCAAAGGAAAAATGTTTTCATGAGCTCTTTGTCATGTTTAAGCACCAGGAAATGACTGAGGTCAGTCTTTCTATGCTCATGTGAAGCCAGAGAGAGAGAGATTAGGAGATTGTCAGATGAAGATTGTGCCAGAGGACACATCAGAATATTCCAGACAATAGCAAAGGCGCAAGTGGAAGGCTGGCTAGTTCAGTTGAGTATGAATGACTAAATTAACTAAGAAACTCAAAGGTTTCTGGAAACACATGAAGGTGAGCATAAGAATAGAATATAGAATAGAAGAGATCTTTATTGTCATTGTCTCACTTGTCTCACTTTACCGAAATGAGAAATTGAATTACACGGATGATATTAAGTTGCTTTATGGAAGCATGTATGTGGAGTCTAAGTGCTTTTATACCAGGATGAGGGAAGGAAGTCAAAGTCAAAGTCAGCTTTATTGTCAATTTCTCCACATGCCAAAGACACACAAAGAAACCGAAATTTCGTTCCCCCCTATCCCACGGTGACAAGACATGGCCCACAACAGCCAAACAAGTAAACAAGTATAACAACAGCGTGCTGAATAAATAATGAATAAATAACACAATAAATAAATAAATAAGAGGAGCAAAAAAAAGGAGCAAGTGCGCGTACAGCAGACATTCCAGAAAAAGCGCAACAGTGCCGCACGCTACGCAGAAGGGGTAGCGAGTTCAGGGTCCTAACAGCCTGGAGAAAGAAGCTGTTGGCGAGTCTGGTGGTGCGGGAGCGCAGGCTCCTGTACCTCTTCCCAGAGGGCAGAAGGTCAAACAAAGAGTGAGCCGGGTGACTCACATCTCTCGCAATCGAGGTTGCCTTGCGGGCGAGATGGGAGGTGTAAATGTCATTCAGGGAGGGGAGCGACGCACCAATAATCTTACCAGCCGTAAATTCAGAAAGAGAGATAAAGTTGAATTTTTCTCGTGAAAAAACATTGTCTTTGTCAGCTTGTTCGTTCATACTCACAAATTGTGACTATTTATTTATTTGTTAGTAGTTAATAGTGAAATACTGTGGAATTTATATTTCTAATATTTATGCTAGCTACATGTCTTGTGTTTAGTGACAGACAAAAATGGACCGCTTTGACTCTGTGCTGCAAATTTCTTGAAAATGAGTTTCTTTGGAATATATCAGAATAGAGAAGAACTGAGAAAAACATTTATGTTATTTGTGTTGAATAGTTGCTGGATTTTTCTTTCCACAGCTTCCCTCACTGACGCCAAAGGAAGAAGGAGCTGCCTTCGACTCAAAGTCTTTGTTAGGCCACAAAGTAAGTTGCGCATTGTTGGGACTGTAGATGTGTGACGTCCGATTTCAGTAATCACACGTCTTCTTCTCTCCTCTTTGTGTTTCAAGACAATTGTGTGCGAAACTCTGGGAGCGTACAGGAAGGGGTCGACTTTGACGAAAACAGTCACAACAGTCTAGAACCAAGAGGTCGGTAGGGTTTTGTTTGCATGTGCGTGTGTGTGCGTGTGTGTGTGTGTGTCGGTAGACAGAGTTGAGGCTGTTGGTTTAGGGGAATTTTGTCTTCTCTTGAGAATTCTGGAATTAGATTTGTTATCCACACTGAAGGAAATTCAGGGTTGGAACATTGACTATTCATTTAGCAAATTGTTTCAAATGTTCACAAATTTTAACATACCCAATAAGATTTTACTGTAAATTTTATTAAAGCAAGCTGCTGCAATGACACACACACCCACACACCCACACACGCACACACCCACACACCCACACACCCACACAAACACACACACACGTTCAAGAAATAATCCATCCATCCATCCATTTTCTGAACCGCTTAGTCCCCACGGGGGTCGCGGGCGTGCTGGAGCCTATCCCAGCCGTCATCGGGCAGTAGGCGGGGGACACCCTGAACTGGTTGCCAGCCAATCGCAGGGCACACAGAGACAGACAACCAATCGCACTCACACCTAGGGACAATTTGGAGTCTTCAATCGGCCTACCAAGCATGTTTTTGGAATGTGGGAGGAAACCGGAGTGCCCGGAGAAAACCCACGCGGGCCCGGGGAGAACATGCAAACTCCACACAGGGAGGGCCGGAGGTGGAATCGAACCCGCACCCTCCTAACTGTGAGGCGGACGTGCTACCCAGTGCGCCACCGAGCCGCCCTCAAGAAATAATACTTAATTTAAATCTTACCTGATTATGTACGTTTTAATTATGTCTCAGAAATTAAGGAAAACAATAACTCTCGTGCCATTTAATGGCCTCCCAACTCCAAAACGTTTCATCATTTTTTTCTTCAAATTACGAAAATGAGCTAACCTCTGAAACTGTAACTCTAAAGTAAACTTTCTGACGTAATTGCTGTCTTCTCAGTGTAGTATTTAGTGGTTTAGAAATCCCCTTAAAGACCACAGACCATCCAAATTATTATTTTATTGAGCCCGTAGAGATTTTTGTGAGTTGGAGTGCATGCGTGACCCCTACATGCTCTCATTACTATTTGTAATATAAAGACACACTCACACATGTGTTTAGTATAAGAATCATGCACTTTCCTCCCGGCGTATTTGATAATTTGCCAGCTCAATAATAATGCAATAATGTCATATTTTTCCCCTTCAGATGACATCAGTCACGAGTCACCGGAGCCTTCTCGAAGGGACGTGAACTCTTCCGCCCGGTGCTGCAATTCCGTACTCCTGCTTAGCTCTGCTATCATCCTCCTGGCAGCGTTCTTGTCTTTATAGCGGTCGTGCTGAGAAAACTCCCACAAATTGACTGTCCTGATTGGAGCACAGGCTGCCCGACTCTGCAACCCCTCCCCTTTATTGAGCACTTTTTTATTACATAAAAAAAAATTCTAAGGAAACCAGATAAACACTGACAATATCTGTCAGTGAAAGAGGAAGGGACCATGAAAAACTTCATTTTGCCAACCATTGTGATTGACTAGTGACATTGGCAGGAAAGAGTGGAAAGAGGCAGAATCTCAATATTCATCTCCTAGATATTAAACATTTATCTGTGCAAAAACACATAAATACACACACTCACACAAACATTAGTCTTTTTCGGAAGCGCTGCAGGATCACTCAAAGACCCCGTCAAGTAACATGACGACATCTCACGTCAGAAGATGGTGGAAGGACGCATGTGTTGGAGGAAAGGACATTTTTTGCTTGCATGGGGGGTGAGGGCAACCTTCCACAATGTTGTAACCTTCCTCAGGTGATTCGTTGAGAGACTGTGCAGTAGCCTTTGGTGAAAGTATATTGGCAACATTTAAAGAAGCACTCATGTTCGTGTCTGAATCGAAGCAATTTAGTGGTGTTTTTTTTTTTTTTTTTGTTCATTTGTTTTTTAGTAAACCACATACATCAAGTGTAGCTGACAACACCAATGTACAGTAAAATATTGGGATGACATGTGCAAGGTATGTTTTGTTGTGTTGTTTTTTTTTGTCCTGGCAACATGTGCTTTATTTATTGTGATTTCCGGTCTGGTAAAAAGGCAATAAAACACACTAGAACAATAAGTCATGCGGTTTATTAGCATAAAATATGTTTCATTTTGAAAAAAAAAAAAAAAAAAAAGATAATACTGACTATCGTATGTCTGTCTGTGTTTGTCTGTTTTAATCTGTTTTTGGTTTTATCAAGTCCAGGAAGGAAGGAAAAAAATAATCTGATGTGCTATCAGGATGTACAAATGGCGGAATATGTGTTCAAAATATGTTATTAATGAATGTCACAATTGTAGCTTTCCTCTTGCATTATTCTTTTTGTGAATCATCGTCATTACACAATTATTGTATATGGTGGCACGTGTCCTAAAGAGTTCAGGGATGTTTCCATGCCTAAAGTGAAGTATATAGATAGCAAAGGTGAGTTTTGTCTTTTTCATTTTAAACACAGATTTGGATAAATGATCATGATGGTGCAGTACAGTACATCAATTGATATTTTATTCCCTCTGAATCAAAATAATTCATTTTATCATAGAATTTTAACATTTCCAGATTTTGTGGGAACACTCACTGCTCTACTTTTTTTTTCTTTTTTTTGCGGTCTTTCATGGTAAATTGTAAACCACATAATTTTCCTACAGAAAGCAAACAGTTCTATTGGCTATTTCCGTTTTTGGTTTGGTCAAGTGTCAGTCCAGTGCATTTTAAGAATAGTGACAAATACTTTATAGGTAAATACAAATAATATAAAAACAAGAGTGGCAGTAATTTCGTATGTCAGATTCCATTTTTTTTAGATACCAAAAAAAAATCTTTTTGGGAGTGTTTTTTTACAAAAGTCAGAAGAAAATCACATTTTTTTTATTTTGTAGTCTAATGGTCCACTTTCATGTGAATTGAATCTTTTTCTCTCTAGAGTGCATATTTACTCCTAGATTGCTGCTCAACATGGGTGCTAAACACATTCATAGGTTACATGCATGTTCAAGTTTGATGTTTTGTAACATTGCATTCACTAACTCAACTGCATTTGCATTGCATGATCACACTTGAATAGCTTTGTTGTCTTTTGTGGAGTTTTTTTTCATGTGTGTGCTTGGGGGGTTTGTTTCACATCCCTGTAGACCTGGGCAGATATTAAAAGATGGATTTTTTTGGTTTCATTATACTCCCTAACATCTACCACCAACCTACATCTGACTCAAGTCATCTTAAAATCGTCACTTCTGGCCATGTCACCATGACAAAAACAACCAGTTTCCTGGATACTGTGTATCCAAAATTGAATCTGATGTTAACAAACAATGTTAGATTGTTTGTTCACACCCCTCTTGATGGGTGATCAGTAAGAAAATAATGTTTGATATTAGAAAACTCTTTCATTTTATATGTATTTTATATAAAATGGATACGTTACACCCTTGGGATGTAAATTTGTGAAAATGCTGAGCAAACTGAACATGCGGTGGTCATCTTACACTCATGAATCATGTAGGGGCCTTCATGAGCACCAGATGGATTTTTAAATATACAAAATGAGTCTGTTTAGAAATAGTCACTCCAGTTCATACAGGTGTTTTATTGAAATATATTTCAGTGCGCCTTTGGTCATCATCACCACTAGCTTTTTCCGACAATGTTTCAGGAGATGTTTTAAATGTCTATCGCCAGTTGTTTTATATGTTTTCAACAAATGGTGTCACTCGGAGTGTTGGTCCAAAAGGTTTGGTGTCTGTTTCATCTGAATTTGTGCCACCAATGCCAATTGCTTGGGAAAAGATTTTTGTTACCTTTGCAACAACCAGTTCCTCAAACTCCATGTTTGTTTTAACATGTTTGTGACTTTACCTCTTAGCCCCTCCCGATCTCTTCTAATGTTTCCCTGCTCAGTCTCTCGCTAGATTTTTCTACGGAAAGGGCGTTTCTTTGTAAATACACGTGTTGGAGCAGCTATAACTAATGAAAACAATCATGGAAAAAAAGGTGTAATAAATATTTCTTTGTCATTGTATGGTGTGTGATTTGTATCATTAATGGTGACGCAAATGTGTGACAGAAATAACATAGAGGCTCAGTCGGAGCCTGTTTATCTTGCCTGATCACACAGACTGAGTTCAGAAGAAGTGGGGGAACAGCTGTTACTTTCGGATCTGAAGGTAATATGCAGATTGAAAAAACAAAAATAAGCTTCGATAAATGTCGAACGAATGTGGAGCAGTTCTGTGAGGTTCACCACAAAACGCCTTTTAGCTCCACACTCTGCATAGCTTATGCAGTTTTAATTCAAATAAGTCACCACATTTTTTCCCATGAGTACAGTACACTTCAAACACCTGCATGTCATGGATGGATGGATGGATGGATGGATGGATGGATGGATGGATAATATAATATAATATAATATATATATATAATATATAGCTTTTTTTCTCAAGAAGGAAGAAAACTAAGAATATCATTGCTAAAATTTAGGTCATTGCTAAAATTGTTTTTGTATATTCAAGTTTGCTCCAAACATGAAAGATCTTATCTTAAAAAAAAAAAAAAAAAAAACGAAAGCCCTCGCAACTCTTCAATCTGTCCTCACATACGTAGACAACATGATAGGAAGGTTACTCTCAATGAAAACGTCAACCACAACCAAAAGAAAGATGCCTCAATGGTGTCCCCCACCCCCCGCTGATATGTCTCGGACAAGACACAGAAGAAAAACAATATGAAGCAGCCTGTTCTGTCTTTGAATGTAATTATACATCATTCCAAGGTCAAGTCTGTTTTTGATCATGTGTCTTCTTGTAAGGCAAAAATGCTATTCCTGCCACTGGAATCAAATTGCAAACAATGCAGTGTGAGTTAGGTACCCATGTTATGCTATGTGTGTTTGTATTATCAACACTTGTAAAGGCTAACGGGATGTCATGTGGGGGTGAGGGGGTCATGATGGGCAAACTTAACAGACCATAACTGCTGTAGATGCCTGCCAAGATTTTTAAACCGTCAACAAATTTGCAACGGCAGTCATGAGAAACCTTGTCAGCCGTTGTGAAACAGGGTGAATACAACCAAACCTGACAGTATATAATTTGGCGTATCGAAATTTGGAGGCGGTTCATAGTGGAACGGGAAGCATGTGTATGCCTATACGCTGGCATCTTTTCAAAATGTTTCATGTTCTGACAAGTCTAGTGTGGCTCACATTTTTAGGCAATGAGAACACAATGTGCAGTGAGTATGTAAATTACGGGCTCTTCTGCACGTATTGGTACAATCAGTGAGTGAGTTGTTGATAGAAAATTAATAGCAGATACCCGTATGCCACGTTGCATTACAGGTAAACTCTTTTCTTATTTGGAGTCCATAAATAATAATTGGACAAAAGGGATAAGTTGCTCTTGTACTGCTTTTTTTTTGTGTGTGGAAAAGATTACAGTTTTACTATAAAGTGAAAACCATCACTGTCATCGAAACACTTACAGCAAATTATTAAAGTTTTGTAGTGTCAACGAACTCTAAGTAAGCATCATAAATTATTTATGATCCCAAAATGCAAAAGTATGTAAATTAAAAATCAAAATCAAACCGCAACGTCAGTGACATTTACCTGATGCCAATTATTATTATTTCATTAAAATTTAATTTTTGCTTTGTAACGATCACCATAATTTCATATTGTTTATTTATCTTTACAACTTGTAAGTGGCAGTAATATCATTTAAAGCCTTTCACCCTCAATCATTACTTTGGGCACATCCTGTTCCAATATTTCATGATGATTGATGGCAGCTTGTGGGAATGTCTTGACCTGGACTTCCCACTGATAACCAGTCTCTTGTTATCTGCGTATTTGGTCTGTAGAAATACATACATCAGACTGACACTTCCCGTTCGGTATTTTACAAGTACTGAATGGTGACTCATAGTGATTTAAGAAGCTGGATGAGAAAAATTGACTTGACACTGATGCATCACTGCATCTTTAGGGATCTTGAGATTATGTGATTCTCAGATTTTGATGTAATAAAGTGTCAGAAAGGAAACATTCAATCAGCGTTACCCACGAGGGATATACTTAGTATTTAACCCGTTCGGCTGCTTGTGTGTTTAAACTCTCCCGATTACAAAGGCTAAACTCAGAAACATGTTCAGAGCTCAGGATTTGCCACTCACCGTGTCTGCTCTGCTAAAGACTGTAACATATGCAGATTATTTTGGGCATGTAATCCCTTACAACCCATCATTTTCATCTTTTCGTGTGGTTCTCCAAGGAGGCATTATTAAATAATCACATTGAAAGTGTGCAACTCAGCATTGATTGACCACCTCACTCGGAGTTTTTTTTTTTGTTGAAAGCAAAGAAAATAGTAAAACCAAAAGGCTGTTTTCTGTCAGTCCCTTCTTGTGCAGCACACACCCTAGCAGCATTCTACTGCGGGTGCTCCGAGGCTCGTCACTTTCATTAAGTCAGCAGTGATGAAACTTCGGGAGAATGTCACAGGGAGCAGGAAGTGTGTCTGCCGTTGTTTGGTCTGAGTTTCGGTTGACAAAGCAGCTGCGAGATTCCCTTCCAAACTGCAATGAGATGTAAAATACAGAATAAGTAAACATGTAAAGCACTTGTCAAACAGCATAGTAGATGATCATCTAGATCACCGTGAGAAGGGTCTAGGTTCAAATCACAGATGGGGGTTTTTTTGTGAGGAGTTTGCATGTTCTCTCTGTATTAATATGAGGTTCCCTTTTGGTACTCTGCCTACCTCCCATGGCCCAAAACGATATACTGTACATGTGTGTCAGGTTCATTGAAGGCTAAATGCTAATAGGTCTTAATGCACAGGTGTCAAAGTCAAACTCAAGGCCCGGTTGGCCAGATACGGCCTGCCACATCATTTCATGTGGCCCGCAAAGACAAATTGTGCATCAGATTTGTGTGTCATTACTAGAATTGCAAATTGTGTTCACTTTTAATAATATCTTTTTTTTTTTTTTTTTTAATATTTGACCAGTTTTTAATCGTCTGATTTGAAAACGAGTTATTTGTCAGTTTGTTTTGTAGCTTTTACTGTATATAATATGAGGTGCTCATAAATTTATTTGAGTTGACAGTCATAATGGCCCACCAAAAGAAACTATGACTACAATGCGGCCCGCGAAAAAAATGAGTTTGACACCCCTGTCTTAATGAAAGTGAGAGTAATGCCACCTTTTCTTCTAAGTCATCTGAGATGTATCTCAACTCTAATTTTCAACCTGTTTTTCAAATGCAAATGAGTTGATAGATTTGTAAGGTTACGAGACTGTGCCATTATTGACACCTTCACAAATTTAGGAGGAGACTAACTTGGTTCAGATGACCACTTGTAGAGACAACACTATATGGATCCCTGGACCTGCATTTGAGACCTGTGCTTGGAAAATGATATTGCTCTTATTGGGAACTTTACAGATTTTTATGTTGAGTAAAGATTTTGGACTGTGTTAAATACAAAAAAAGAGAGACCAGTCTAATAATGTCATTATGGGATGGACAGTGTGGATCGGGTGCTGTTGATTTCCATTTGGGACTTATTGTGGGGAGTATTAAAAGTGTCCTTTCTGGGATATCTGCTTTTCAGTACACATACAATGCGAAAATGGCCCATCCAGAAAGAAATTAAGTAAGCAAAAGAGTTCAAGTTAAATAAGATTCAATGCATTGACTGTCGCTATAGGATAAAAATGTGATACAAGGCTGTACTGGAAAGTACCCAACATATTTTACTGACTGGTGTGCTACCAGTTTGACATTCTTTAATTTCTAATCCTTCATTTAACTTGATTAATTTTCTGTCATGTGAGTCCTAAGAATGACTCCTGTGGCTTGTGTTAATTTGATCTCACAAGGGGAGCCTCCTGTAAAATATCCACTTCAACTCTCAATGCTTCCACTGGCGTTTTTTTTTTTTTTTTTTCTTCTCCTGTCTGCTTCAATTTAGCTGAATGCTTAAACAGAAGGAATTTAGCTGTGGCCTTTGCTAAACAAACCATTTTGGGGAAGAATAAGAGATAATATCAGTAGCCAAACAATTGTACTGCCTTCGTTGGTAGCAGTGATCTTTCACCTTGTGGCAATACAGACAGAAAACTTGAGGAGAAAGCCTTTTTTTTTTTTAAATGAACATGAAAAATGACATTGGCTGTCATCAGTTGACTGCCTGTATTACTAAGCTACCCCGTATTCCATAATGGAGACCACACAATGGCATGGTCGACCACTTCTGTGCCCCGCTGTTAAAATGAAGCCCCATTCAGTTTTATGTAGGCCATGTGCAATTCTACTCAACACTAAATATAAAGACTGAGTGAAAGAGAACCCATTAAATCATGACGCTGTCCTCTTGCTGCCGATGGCTCGAAGCTGGATGAGATCAGTAAAAAGAGAAAAGGCACAGAGGCAGCACCACTCCGAGATTGTATCAAGACCAGTGAAATTGTTGAAATCTTTTATTTAGACACGGAGTACTGTGAATACAAAAATACAAAAAAAATTGCTAAAAAATAAAATAACAAATAAAATGTGCACTGCGTATTGAACATTTACGGCTATTAAATGAAGACATATTTTTTATCTTCTGCTTATTTACTCCTTTTGTGTCGTATGCTTTTGTTTTATCAGGTGTCTCCATGACTCTTTTGACAATATGTTACAGTAACATAACAACAACATTAAAACAAAACACAGGGGATTGGGGGGAAGAGCAGACAGCGCAGAGGCAGGTTTTCTTCCTACCCAGGAGGCCCCCTTGCACGTAAAAACACACACATTGTTACTGTATGCATCCACACACACACACACACACACACACACACACGCTTGTAACCTCATGAGAACTCGGTGACAGGGCCGCGCAACACTGTTTAACATGCACAAGCAAATACACAACCTGTCACAGGAGGAACAATCTCTGCCCCAGTAGAATTAGTACAATATAAAACAAAGTGAGTGACAGAACACAGACATGCAGGTAAATGCAATGTTGGAGCCTAGTTAATCTCTTATATTGATTGTTTTAATATCATTATTATTTGTGGTCTGGCCTATGAATTATTTCTGTTCTATATGTGAAGCCAGATAGGCCCAGTGCCAGTCAGGTCTCCTCCTCCTTTGCAGCCACCTCCTACCTATAATGAGGGAGTTAGGACAGGTGGGCTTGCTTTTTGGCTTTTTTTGGTTTTGAAGAAGTAGTGATAGTTTTTTCAACCACTAAGATCACTAAAATCATGACTAGATCATGTTTTATTGTTTTATTTCTCTTGTATGAAAGTTAACCCGGATATTTAAGTTTAATGTAAATAAATGTTTTTTTTTTGGATTGAAGCACTATCTCCGCAATGGCTTTTTGGTTTAGTAGGTTTAAGACCTCCTCCTTACAAGCTGCTCTTTTATTTTTGTGTTGACAATTCTTGGAATGCAAGAGTAGCCATAACATGCAACAATTTACACTGCCGTTCTCCCTTTCAGTTAGAGTGCCATTGATAGGTGAGGCCGAGCTTCTATCTTTCACCCTTCAGGTGAAATGTAATTTACTTTGAAGCCACTCTGCTTAAGGCAAGACTAAATTGCCTGCCTTAAAAGCTTCCCACACATATGTTCATGACATCGGAATTGTACTTTACTTTAATATGGGGTTTTTAAAATGTCGTCAGTCAATGTTAAGAGCTTTTTATTCTGATTACAGGTAGTCTGTGGTGCTATTTATAACACTAATGAGCCCTCAGACCCAGCAGGAGGTGGCCTTATATTGAACGTCTTGCAGGCAAAGGTAAGACACTTTATTAATGTACTACTGTGTGAAGAAGTTGCAGCTAGTGGCGAGCTTTTGCATTACTGTACTCGCAAAATGTAAGGGATATCCGTTTCTTGGGGGAAACATTCAGGACATAGGTGGAATTCAAGAGAACTTGATTTGACCTGTTTGAACATGAGTTGATAGTAAACTTATTTTTTTCCAGAGATTTCATGCAACATACAAAATGTTGGTAAGATCATGACAAAAGATGATAAACTTCAAAGCTGTAAATCAGAAACAATAAATGCCCAAAACAAAAAAAAGACTTATCAGGATATCTTGTGAGACCTTTGATTATTTGATTATTTCACTATTCTGCATTTTGCTTCTTTTTAAAGTTATTTAAAAGTTTATAATGTTGAAAGGTGATACACATAAAGTCAATTTGCCTTCAGCAAGCCACATGGCTACTCTTGTATCATAAATAATTGAAATGTGAGAACCTTAGTTTTATTTTAGATTGTGTTCCATTTTGTCCTACAACGGGTAAATTAGGGTAAGGAACATGACGATGGAGCAAAATATTTTAATTTCAAATGATGGAGTAAAATGAGACCAGCTAATTTCATTTTTTGAGGGTTAATTTAATAATTTTATACGAGTTCACTGGGCTATGCTCTGCCCTTCAATGAGTCGTGTTTTTTAGGGCATTCCAGTGACTTACTCTTACTTTATACCTGTTTTTCATCCTTCAATTTTTGACAACCTGCTCAACACCTTTTTCTGCATTCTGTCTTTTACATTCCTTAAGTAACCAGTAACCTAAACCAGTAATTTGAGAAACCCTCTTCCTGCTCCTCTGTGTTAGACATTCCCCGCTTTTTATAAGCCTTTGCTTTGTTCATTAGCTTGAATGTTTTTATTGCCAGGCCAATGAAGTCAACTTTACAGTGAGGTGACACCTGGGTCTGTTTCTCATGCTACGGTTCTGTGCGGTGCACTGACCTGCTGAGAATCAGGTTTATTTGCACTTGTGTGTGGACACCTTTACAAGGTTTGTTAATTAGATTAACACACACTGCAGTGGAAGAAGACAAGTAAAGCGTTTTTTTTTTTTTTTAGAAAAGTGGTACTTGAGTAATGTTGTGGTCTGCTGAATTTGTTTATTCTAATTTATCAATGTCTGTAGTAACTTTTAAAGTTTTTCCTTATGTTGTCTCATGCGCCACTTGTTTTTTAAAATGGGGATTTTAGAGATGAGTTCATGACATTGCAATGTTTACACTGCAAAACATGGAGGGTTAATGTGCAAATAGCTAAATTGTGCTCTTTGTGATTTAGGCACATACCGGCAAGTACACACACACACACACACGCACGCACGCACGCACACACACACACACACACACACACACACACACACACACACACACACACACACACACAGAAAACTGCGATAAATCTGCATGGCCATTAGGCAGCCTCAAATCACATGTTCTTGTTGTTTAGACCTTTACAACACTGCTTTGTCATTTGTGAGCTGATCCTTATCAACCCACAATCAGGGTCATCAGCAGGGCACATTTTTAACCAAATCCCAAAGGAATGAGTAGAAAGGATTTAATGTTATTTATGTATCTATAAATTTTAATTCCTTTCAAACCTGAAGATCTCACCACATTTTCAAAAGTCAGTGGGAAATCTACCACCAAGCACACAACACTTTGTGACTAAAACTATGCAAAACACTTGTGAGAGTGAATAAGCTAAATTGGACATATTGATTTATTTTATTTTTTTATTGTTGTTGTTTTTTAGTCTCATTGCACATAATTATGCTGCTGACTTCTTTGTAAAGATTAGGGTTAGGGTAGGACTGCACAAAGAATCTAATTTAAATCGGGATCCTAATTTTGTCTGCCACGATTAAAACATGATTAAATCAATGATTACATTCTGCTGCACAAATAATCAGGAACTTTCTCAACCAGTAGTCAGCCATCCACTAGGGGGCCAACCTATGGTTCATTAAGCTGCCTAAATAACAAGCATCATGCACCCTAAAAAGAAACTCCAGCAAAAATTGGGAGATGAAGCGCATCATGGTCAGCTATGAGTGCCTCGTTTTTATTCAGAGCAAGCAGAGTTATTCAAGAAGTCACACGTTAAGAGTGTGGCACAGTTAAGTCTGCAGGGTAAGAAATCTGTTGAACCATCTAAAAAAATCAGCAGAAAAATCGTCAAGACACAGGACAATAAAGATGTGATACCCTTCTCTTGGGAAATCTCAACTGTCGAGTTATTTACAAATATGACTTGCCTATGGTCAAGTGGAACAACAAAGTCATCCCCGTCCTTGAGAATTTCTATATTGACGGGGATTTTCAAATACAAAGTCGGTGCTTGAAGTCAAATGTTATTACCGTATTTTCCGGACTACAAGCCGCTACTTTTTGCACAAAAACTCAGCGGTTTGTAGTCCAGTGCGGCGTATCAATGGAAGGTTTTGTGACTTTGCTGATGTCTAATACACTTAGACTGTCAGGAATGAGTTGAGCCAGGTTGACCAAATGTAGCTTGAACCAGGATTTATTGCAGGGAATGGGAGTTGGAAGGGAGGCAGGTGGGGAACTGACGACACAGACGGGAGGGAGACTCACGGCCAGCAAACAGACAGACTGACCGACATAAAGTCCCGTTGGACAAGGTTAAAATTCTGACCGTGAGCCTTCAGACAGACCGAGGGAAAACCAGATGACAAGAACAGGAACACTGGGCACGAACAGGAATGGACACAACAGTAGACACCGACAGGGAGAAACACACGGGCAGGGCTTAAATACACAGAGTAACAAGAGGAAGCAGGTGACAGACATTACGGTAACGAAAGGGGTGTGGTCGAGCGAAGTGCAGGCCGAGCGTGCTCTGGCACGGGCGTGACATAGACACTCATTAGTAACCTCTGTTGTACGGCACGAGACCGGACACAGATAGATAAACAGATAGACAATACTAAAATCGATAAGAGATAGCTTAATATTAAATAATAAATAGATCAAATAATAAATAAATGGATCAATAAATAAATAAAGATTAATAATGAATGGATCAAATAAATAAACAATAAACAGACGACTTTACCCACGTTTGCTTATCAATAGGAGCAATCTATCCAATCCGTGGATGTTGTGTGGATACAAAAATAAAATACCCCATAAGGCTTGGCGTGTTACATATGAGACCTTTACCTTTACAATATACCAGTATTCCCTCTAACCACCAAGCTGACAGCTGAGCGATTCAGAGTTTGTATTTACAATGAGTTGGTTCACGAGTTGTATTGCTCATTCCAGATTCACATGTCATGCATTTCAGTCTGTTTATACAGCCCAGTGAGGCGTAATGGTCCATGCTTGAAATGTTATAGCCGTTTGTCTCTCTTGTGTCTTTTGGAGAAGGAATGGAATTGACTTAGATACTTGTGAAAGTTTGTAGATCATAATACAGAGCTAAGTCACTCATGTGAAATTACTGTGCTTTCCCTTCATAAAAAATACTCAAAGCAGAAAATTATTCCACAGTGTGTGAATCATAATTCATAGTTGTCGTGAGACTGGAGAATACATTCTTGAAGTAAAGTAAGAATACCTATAGAATGCTAGCGTACTTGTAGTGAGTGTTTGCATCGGTTCATGGGTATTTCCATGTCTACTTTGCCAAGTAAAAATAAACGTTTTGGCCAGTACAATGATTGTTTTTCTTTTGAGTCCCGAGAAGCAAGGTTTTCCGGTCTGCTCTTTCCATACTGTTCAGTCAAATTACTGATTACAAATCCAAATTCCGACAGGAAAGAAAAAGAGAATATTTGTCCTGGATTACGGTGTGTCAAGAAGAAAATTATTCATGTGCTGAAATAATATTGTACGTCAAACTCCTGCAGTCATGAGTAGGTCTGTTTCTGCGGAGGAGACAAGCGAGGTGTGTGTAAACGTACGAAGAAAGGCGTTGTCAACGCTCAAGCAGCGAATTAGAGTATAGACAGGGTCAAAGGCCAATCACTTTCAAAATGAAGCACATTCCCTGCCGAACAGTCTCATCCCCCAACTCTAAACTCAAGTTTACCTGGGGTCAAAAGAGGATGAATAAATAAGACTATTTTCTGTCATTGCACAACACATGACTAAAGGCTTGCGTACATATTTTCTCATGGCACAAAATCACATTCCTTTCCTCAATAAGAAAACTTAACAGGCATCTAGTGAAGCTTTTATGAGTGTTATGACCCTCTTTTTGTACGCCTCGAGATTATCTCTCTGGACTCTGTTGAGTTTGTGCTACATGGTATGAACTTACTAATTTTGATTTCCTGTCCAATCTTTGAGTTCTTCCTCCCCATCTAGTTAGGCGTGCACTCTAACCCACATAGAACTATTTAGGTAAATGACAGGAAGTCTAAGTAAAGCCTGCTTTAACCACATGTATGTTCAGTAAAAAAAAAAAAAAAAAAAAAAAAGTGCTCTGTCTGTGGCCAGCAGCGATATGATTTTGGCAGCATGCCGATTGCCATTCATCCATTTTCTTCCGTTTATCCAGAATCTGCATCATTTTAAGCAGGGAAGCCCTACTTTGTCCAGCTTGTCCAAGGGAATCCCAAGGCGTGACCAGGCCAGCCAGGAGAATCTCTATCGTGTGCTCGGGCATCCCCTGGGCTTCGTCCTGATGGGATGTGGACGGAATACTTCACTATGGAGGTGTCCGATAGCATCCTAAACAGATGCCATCGCATCTGGCTTCTTTCAATGTGGAGGAGCAGCAGCTCGACTCTGAGTCACTCTCGGATGACTGAGCTTTTCACTTTTTCTCGACGGGACAATCTGGACATCTTGCCGAGAAAACCCATTTTGGCAGCCCGTATTCAAGATCTTGTACTTTTGGACATGACACACACCTCGTGTCTTGCCAGAGAGTTGACATTCCACATTTCTAAAGCCACCTTTGGTAGGTGGTGATCAGAACGCCAAGGTCCTGTCTTTGGCTGCCGCCCAGCTCAGATTGCACTGAACTCTTATGACCCCTCTCACAGGTGGCGAACCCATGAGAAGAGGTCCGTATGTTGCCCTTTCAGGGTGAGCCCGGCCGAGTCCCATGGGTGCAGGCTGGGCCAAGCCCCACTTCAAGACCTAGCTCCAAAAGGGGGCTACGGGGAGCATAACAAAAGTTATATATGTATGTATATGTATATACATACATACATACATACATACATACATACATACATACATACATACAAAAGTTGATCCACACATGACATCTAACTGTATAACAGCAAAATAGGATGGAAGAATTCCATGACCCATTAGGCTACAGGCCATCTTGTCTTTGCCTTATCTACTTTCAGAACCTGGTAATTTATATACTTAGAGCAGGGGTGTCAAACTCATTTTTTCGCGGGCCGCTTTGTAGTCATAGCTTCTTTCGGAGGGCCATTATGACTGTCAACCCAAATAAATGTATGAGCACCTCATAATATATACAGTAAAAGCTACAAAACAAACTGACAAATAAGTCATTTTCAAATCAGACGAGTAAAAACTGGTCAAATATTAAATATATTATTAAAAGTGAAGACAATTTGCAATTCTAGTAATAACACACGAATTTGATGCACAATTTGTCTTTGCGGGCCACATAAAATGATGTGGTGGGCTGTATCTGGCCCCCGGGCCTTGAGTTTGACACCTGTGACTTAGAGCAATGGTCAGCTACTTTGCATCAGGTCGCTGTTAACCAACCACACAGGAAAAAGGCCATATGCATGACAAGCTGTCTTTCCAACTCAATGATGGGCGTGGCTAACATTTTCAAGACAAAGATATAATGAGATCTTTTGAGTCAGCCTGTAAGAGCCCTCCCCGGCAGCCAAAAACATCCAGGGGCAGCTGCGGGTCAAACCTCTCTGAATGATTTATGTTCTTCCTTATCAGCCATAATGAGTGTTCTTACAATTAGATGGAGACGTGCTATCAGAGCCAAGCACCATGTCAGCATTGACCCTCACAGAAACAAGTCTCCATAATGATGACCAGAGTGAGCTCAGGGTTTGTGTTTTTAATAGGCGGAAATCACAGGTTGGAGCGCCACAGCCAAGGCTTGTTACACGGCCTCAGAGTACCCCTCTCACCTCGTTATTGTCGGGAATCAACTTTTCATTTTTTTTTGCACAAACTGCACACTTTGAAGTTTTTTAGTAAAGTTCTTGTGGGTGTCGAAGGTTTTACAGAATCTGTGACCTGTTCTTGTAAGACTGCCATAAGATAAAAGTAACTTCTAATAACTTGATGAAAAACATGTTTTTTTATTTATTCAGATTTTTATTAATATTTCATCATCATTTTTAAATACTTACTTTTTTATCCAACAGTAACAGTGGTGGTCATCACATATGAAATAGTCTTTACTAAAGTGTCCAAGTGGTGACTTTACGAAAAGAGCCCCGAGGAAGGGTGAGACTAGTTTTAGTATTTTTGAGGAAGCAAGCGCAGTGGGACAGGTATATAATAATAATAATAACAACTAGAGCAATAATGATAATAGTAATAACAACAATAATAATAATAATAATAAAATGAGGATGGATGGATGGATGGATGGATGGATGGATGGATGGATGGATGGATGGATGGATGGATGGATGGATGGATGGATGGATGGATGGATGGATGGATGGATGATATAATGAAATATGTAACCTTATTGTGACCCTCCATCTTCATCTGAGCCAAAATATTCTTTTGTGTGTAAATTTTGATGACCATTCCAATCATCAATGTGCCAACAACTCTGCTGTTTTCAGTGAAAATCCCTGGCATGTTTCTGCACTCTGTAAACACATTACTTTTATGGTTTGGTTTTTCTCAATACTTAATGTGATTTAAATATGTGCAATCCCGTTTCGCATGAAATACAGCACTTGACTTATGTACGATCCAAGAGAACTGAGATTCCCTGGAACTAACAATTTATAAACACACTACTTTAATTTCAAATATTATAATGTTAAATTGTGTTGTGTATTATTTAAGTTGAAAGGAAAACTGTCAGTGCGCATTGATTTAAAAAAAATACCATTACTTGATAAATGCCCTTGGAGATGTTTTCCTGGAGCGCAACCACAAAGTTAACATTATCAGCTTTTATTGACTCCTGAATACTACGTTATATTTTGAGAAAGTCGATTTATGAATATGTATACAATGCTAGAATTAATGACATTGGTAAGTTTGGCCAACAACATTAATCATTGTGTCCTGCTGTTTAACTCTATTCCCTAAACTTCAGACCACTGCCGCCCTTTGATAGTCAGCAAGCAATTGTTCCTTGTATAATAAGCACAGGAAGTGTTTGGCCACATTAATCATTGTACTGCATAGTCTGTGACATCTGCTCATGCAGTTTTACAGCTTGAGGTTTGATTGTTTGTCTGACCAAAGACTGCGTAAAGAGTGTATGTAGATAAAGCCAAAAAAGGAATAAATACATAAAAAATATTAACAAGATTAACTCAGCAAGTGTGTATTTTCTTTTTCTATGGCGTTTTAATTTTGTGGGATGTCAACAGATAAGAACACCAGTGACGGCAAGAGAGAAAAGGGTGATGATATCATAAATAAAAATACATAACACTTTGTGTTGTTCCTAAATAAATAAAGTTAAAACAAATACCACCTTGCTTCTTTGGAAAACAAAACTGTGACAGAAAAGGGTTTTTACTGTTCATCTTGTCCCAGATGACCATGAGCGAGGGGTGAAGAGGTAAATGTCCCGCACCACAACTTTTTTTCCAATCATTTTTGGACTTTTTAAACTTTTTTAAGATACTGTGATTGGAGTATCTCATTAAATAAAAAACTGGTTCAAAATTAAAAACCAGTCAGTGTCATGTGAAAGCCTATCGGTGTGATGAATATACAAAATAAGCACAATATCCCAGATCTGAAAATGGCTGCAGATTGTCTTGTTCGTAGATTATATTTTAACTCAACATAAAAAACATATACTTAAATTAACCCATTATAAAGATCCCGGAAGAGTCACTTTTTGAGTTTGTCTTATTAATCTCAGAAGAAGTACTCGTACGATCTGGGTGTACAAGTGCAAAAATTACATTACATTGATGTATGTCATGTCTTTTCTGGCTTTCATATGGGGATTTCTATTTCCTCCTGTGACTCACGGCTGCCCCAATCTCATATTTCCTCAGTTTCCAGGCCTGTAGGTACTAGGATGCTCTTCAAACTGGACCTAAGCTAAAGCCAGAGCCATCCATTATTGGCCAGTCAGACACAGCAGATATTTGGTCATAACTCACACTGAGGCAGTTCACTCCTCCAACAGCATTTAGCCAGCTAATAATGATTTAACGGACAGGTTTTGACAAAGATAAACAGTAGCCTCATTCTCGACAAAGGAAGCTACTAATTATATCACAGAACACAGCGAAGAGGCGGGTTGTCTCTACATGAGGAAATAACCACGTGCACATGTCTTCCATATGGTACGCTGAGCCCCTAGGCGACAAGACATAACCATAACGGGAACTTCCTGGGGAGATATATATCAGTCGACTTTGATCATTTTAGGCTAGCAAACTCGACCTAATGAGCTCTGATTCCATTCCTGATCATAAAAGAGCATCCCGATTTTGCTCGTGCCGTTTAATTCCACCGCAATATCCACAGCTTGAATTCCTTTTTAAAATAGCAGCTGAATTTGTGTCATGTCTACAGCGTTTGGTTGTGCTTATTCTCACTTTTATTTGTACAAGCAAAAGTTCCCAAGCGGAATGTCCTCATAAGATTTATAATGTGCAGTATTTACCTTAGGATGTTTATCGTAAAGTGCCGGATAGCTGAGCAGCACAGTGGTGCAGAATCTCTGTTTTCTCACAGTAAGAGTCTTTCTGTGAAGACTATGCATGTTCTCCTTGCTCCTGCATGTTTTGCCTTCAAAGTTTTGTCACTTTCTCCCACGGTCCCCTCTGTGTAACCAATGCAGCAAGGGCGCCATATCGTAAAAGTGCCCCAATGTCAAATCACTAACAGGTTACCTCGCGTCGTGTTTTACATTCACCTGTCAAAACATTAGGTGCAGCTGTTTTAGTGAGATTCAATATGTTAAAGAATGTCAGTGTGAATCACAAATTGTTTTACTAAGTCAGAAAAAAAGTGTGTATTTTTATGGGTGTGATTTGCAGATGTGCACAGAGCGTTTGTTAACTCAATACTTGGTGAAGCTACTGCAATATTTTACGTTCGTGTACGGTTGAGTCGCATTTCCGACCAACGTGTGTGAGTTCTAACATGTATAATGTAAAATGTAAGATATGATGGAATAATATGGCAAAGTAAAAAAAAATAGGTGGGAAATTGTTTTGGCAAGCAAAATGTCGGTTTTAGGTGAAATTGTTGTAGGTGAAAAGACAGAACAAAATTATTAAGTGTATCCAAATTTTCTGGTTTATAATGTGTGTATTTTCAAAGTAACACGTTTGTTTAAATACTTTTAAATTTTTATCTCAAATGCACTGCCATGCTTATAAACTAATTCTAATAGTCCCATGACAGTGATTAATCACAGCTCACATGTTTTTATGGATGTGGTTGACGTGAAGACAATATTGAAGAGGCTGTGAAAATGTTCCCTGCTGGCTGCTCTTTCCTCACACACATTCTTGGTTAATGCTGTCGTGTTTGCCGAGATAAAATCATTAAGCCCATGTGAGCCACAGATTCCATGCTGTGCTGCAGGAATCTTGGAAGAAGAGTAAGTTAACAGACGAATACATGGACGTGGAACGTATGCTTTCCAAGGAGACAACCTAAACGGTTCCATCCTTCATAAGCTATACAAAGGTTTCAAACTTAAGTGTTGGTTTAAGATAGCTTTTAATACTTTTGGAGAAATAATGTTTTGTTTTTTTATTGTTCAATGCGGATTGGCCTGACTTAAAGCTTGATTAGTTGCAAAGATACCGGTTTGATGAGTAATGTTAGTGGTTTCCGGGTTTCAATTAAAGTTGATTCCAAAGTTAGAGACTCATTTTCTGTAGTCCAGCTACATGTTTGTCTTTGAAACCTAATTATCATTGATTACAGAGATTCTTGCCCTCGGCCCCTGAAACAGAGGGCAGGCCAGTTTTCTGCATCTTTAACCCTGACTACTTAAGTGTGACCCCAGGGGCCAAAAAACAGATCATGCTATGATTGTTTATTTGCTTCAGCAAATGTGCTTCAGTACTTTGCTTATTATCATTGTCAATCGTCCACACATATTCAAACAAAACATGTTTTAATATATTAACACATGTTAAAAATACAGATTATTTTTCTCAAAGTAATTTCAAGGTAATTTCTCACTCTTACTGATCTTGTTTAGAGAGGCTGGCTTTGACTCATGCAAATGAGCAAGCCCTAACCCTTAGCCAATAGCATGTACGGATTCTCTTTTAGCATAATGATCCTTGGTGTGGCTACAAGATACTATTTCACCACTCCATCGGGAACAAATTAATATTCGAAATGCAGTTGATTTTTTTTTTGCTGGGTAAAAAAAAATAATCGTCACTGGCTCATCAGTGCATGTGCATGGTAATGGAGGCCATTAAATAAACCTCTTGTGCGCCTCCAGTGCTTAACATTTCAGAGTCTAACATGACATTAGTTGACTGGTGCAGGAGACATATCATCAATGCAGATTCCTCTTAACAATGAATTGTCCATATTATTCACTCCATTAACCAAGCTGAGTGATGGTGGCATGTGTAATGGGATTCACTCAGAGGAAGACGCAAGGAGAAGAGTGGTCCAGGAAAAATGACACAAATATTCACAACACAGTAATGGACTGCATGTCATATTTAGACAAACATATTCATTCAGGGAGACTAAGTGAAGCAGAAAGCAACAGTAAGACTCCTCTGAGGTGTTTTACTGAATTATTGGATTTGTCAGGCTGTTTCCTTCTCCAGGGCCCGGCCATTCCCTCTATCTGTTTTATCTATAATAAACACACCCGCGCTCATTTGACCTCAACGACACATTCAGTCTCACACTGATGACCAACTCTGACAGTGAGAAAAAATACTGAGGGGTAAGGAGGGTAGAGTGACTGCATGGTGAGAGTGTGAGGTGGGGAGGGTCAGAGAGTGTTAGGTGAAGAGTTGCTGCTGCTGCGGGGGTCTGGATGGTGAGCTTGTGAGAAGTACTGACAGACTAATTAGGGCTTTCCTGTGTCATGCTTTATTTTTATATTTACTCCAGAGCATCAGAAGGCCAAACTACCCTCTGACCAGGCCATCTTGTGTTGCACACACACAAAAAAGATATGTCAAAAGCTGAGAACTAGGCACATTCCAGAGGAGTGGTAATTTGTGTTGCCCTCTGCTGGTAGCATTAATATTCTGTATTGTCGTAGCTTCCATTTTCGTGGTCATGTTTGAATTTACTTTAGAATCATAGTTGCTATTATGATTTATATAATTATTAGTGTTATTTGAAATTATGATAAAGTGCACAAAAAGAGTCATAGTTTCTATTATAATTCATATAATTATTAGTGTTATTTGAAATTATGATGAAGTGCACAAAAACTTTTAAAAAATCCTCTTTTCTATAATATTTTTAAAACATTTGACTCCTTACAGTAAAAATATGTTTCAAATTACGATATATCACATTCAGTATTTTTTTGTTTTCTTCTTTCAATACTGTGCTATAAAATTAGTCAGTCTTCATTTCCTTCAACCGATTCTCAGGTATCACAAACCACCTATGCTGGTCCCAAGAAAAATGCAATATGTCACAACTAAAACTTATGCCGCTGTAAGGGATGAAACAGGAGCAAGGGAGGACGCATAATGATCTTATTACAAAGTAAAGCAAAGAAGTTGAGTTTGATTGGTGGAAGGTCACTGTTTATATTTCTTTTTTTTTTCTTCAACCTAAGATCCCATTTGTTCGCTTACATTAACTATTTGCTTATTTATGCAGTAATCTACAGTTGACCACAGTGCTTTTCTAACACTTACAAAGTGCTTATTCAAACCTAAACTATGATATTCCCTCAAATCACACAAAGTGATTTGTGTCTGCGCTCAATCAGACATCTACTACTGATCCAAATCCAAACTTTTAAACTGTGACTTCATTGTTTGGGGAGATGCAAAACAAATTCCATCACCCAGTAATTAATTGCAAATAAGGCTGTGAGGTTCCAATAAATCTTTGGGCTAATCTACAAACACAAAAAAATGGAAGGCCCGAGCCCAGAACTATGCGAATCACAACTAAAACAAATCACTACCTCACTGTGCTACTTAAGAGTTAAATCAATATAAAAAATATATATATTATCCAAGTGAAGGTGATGCTGCTGTGCAAGATCGAACACACATCAAGTTACTTTCCTATGAATCATGATACATTCATTTCCTCCTTAGAAGTTTTTGCTGATCTTTCCCTGAGGATGATTATAACCTCGACAGTCGATCTTTTCTCTTGGGATTTCCTTATATTAGGCCCTGCCAAGTCAATTTATCAGCCCATTATTACAATCCTGTGATCTAAATTTAGAACGAGGTCTAAAGGAAGTGGACATGAAAAGTCAATGGTGCCACCAACATTGACAATACAACTTGCCCTTGCTGCTTGATTTCACCATTTTATGCAAACAAGTTTCGCTGACCTCAATTAATGTGATTTTTACGTGTTTTATTTCTGTCCTCCTGCTTAGGTAAAATATGTGATGATTGCAACTATATAAAGATGATTTAAAAAGCAAACATTTATATGTAGCCAATGCTGTTGACTCCATAGTAAGTTTCCAGGATAATCGACCGGCGGTGCAAAGAATTTCTTATTGTTATTGGAAAGTAAGTCAGGTTAACAAATAAAAGCAACATCATTAAAACTGCTAGGCTAAAAACTGAACCGATCCAGGAAGTTGGCTAAAATCATTTTGCAAAAAAAACAACTCTATTTGTTGGCTTGTTTTGTACAAAAAAATTATTTTGTGCATTTTTTTTTTTAACCCACGTAGGGTTGTTCTTAACCCAGCATTTTAAGACGGATCCTCAAGATTGATGCAGCTTATGGCTCGACAAAAATACCTTCTAGCCAGGACATTATGTATAGTTGCGGAAAAATAACATCCTCGGTAACAGCTGCAATTTTATTTATGCATTTTAATGTGACCTTACTGTTATGAATTATTCAAAGGGCAGTAAACATTGTCCTCAGAGTCCATGTGCTATACATTTTTTAGGCAGGCCATTACTCATAAGCATACAATAGCATTTAATTCATAACTGGGGAAATATTACACGCATCTCTTGAGCTTTCCTTTATTTGTGGCTTAGGGTGAGTTTGCTCAAGCGTTTACACTGCTTCATTAAAACAAGGGGTCCTCGTTCAATCGATACCTCGTTCAGAGATGTGTATCGTAAGTGGTCATTAAAATTCATTTAACTGTGCATGACCAACTCTCCAGGGAGGTACACGTGAAAAGTAGCAAACAATATACACTAACTTTGGTAAGGAAATGAGAATTTCCATTTTAACCAAAGAATTATCTTATTATTTTTCAACCACCCTAATGAGACTTTCACTTTAGATAAAGAGACAATACTGACATTGGAAGTTCCGTTCAGGTGATCCAACACTGTCATTATGTCGGTGGGAAAATGCGTATCGTAGGAAGTGAGAAATAGTGAGTGTCACCTCAGGGTCATGACATGAGAAGCAGTCCCTTCTGAGTGAGAAGGCCCCCGGGGCTTCAGCTCATGCAAGCCCCGCCTCCCCCAAAACACCCCAAAAATCATTTGTCAGTCAGCAGAGTGTAATTGTTCAATGCTGTTTTTAAAACATTAAAAAAAAATTGAAAATAAATGTATGTAACCTTTGAGACTTTATCACATTTTGTCAGGTTTTGAGACCTCAAGTGTGAGTCTTTTCATAAGCAGTATACATATTGTATTAGTGTATTGTTTTGACATATTTAAAAAAAGAAGTAAACATCAATGGAACATTACCAAGAGCACCAATTGGCCAAACCAGCTTTGTAGACCTTTTTTATTTCCGTTACAGTATATGTGTCGCATTCCTCAGCAGAGAGCTAACTCAAACCATGCTTACTTGTGGTCCATTTAAACCATCATTTATTAATCACAAAAGCATTCAGTTTGACTTAAATGAGGGTCTCATGGGTCTTGGACCAGATCGGGTATCAGTCATCCGTTGAGCATGGGAAGGACTCACCAGGTTGCCAGGAAGAAAAAAAATTCCTGAGCGGAAAATAAAGTGTCCATGTGGATGCCAGTCCTGTATGTTTGACGATATGAAAACATGTTTTCACTTAGGTCTCGACATAAATAATCATCGAAGTCCAATAAACAGTCTGCCTGCAATCATTACAAACACACTTTAAGTTAAATTAAAAAAATATATAGGCTAACTGTGAAATACAAGAAGAATTTTTAAAATCAGGAAACATGTTATTGCTCATGTGAATCTTACATCTGCTGTTAATCACGAACAACAGTTCGACTGACCTTTCCAGCTTGTTGCAATTGTAAAAGAAACTCCCATCCATGAGCCAACCATTTCTATACTGGTTATTGTGAGTAACGTGGAGCCTATCCCAGCTGACTTTAAGATGAAGGCACTCGATAACTGTGACTGGTGACGATAATATAGTATAATATAATACAACACAATACAATACAACACAACACAACACAACACAACACAACACAACACAATACAACACAACACAACACAACACAACACAACACAACACAACACAACACAACACAACACAACACAACACAATACAATACAATTAATATAGTATAGTATAATATAGTATAATATAATATAATATCCCTGCGATTGGCTGGCAACCGGTTCAGGGTGTCCAACGCCTACTGCCCGTTGACGGCTGGGATAGGCTCCAGCACGCCCGCGACCCCCGTGGGGACTAAGCGGTTCAGAAAATGGATGGATGGATGGATGGATGGATGGATGGATGGATGGATGGATGGATGGATGGATGGATGGATGGATGGATGGCTGGATGGATGGATGGATGGATGGATGGATGGATGGATGGATGGATGGATGGATGGATGGATGGATGGATGGATGGATGGATGGATGGATGGATGGATGGATGATATAGTATAATATAATATAATATAATATAATATAATATAATATAATATAATATAATCCAAGCAAGCACATGGGCATCATATAAACTGCACACAGAAAGGCCAGAGCCTGAATTTAAACCTCCAACATCAGAACTATAAACCAGATGTGGTAACAAATCAACCACCTGGAGAGCAGTAAACTAAACCAAGAATAAAGCTTGGATACCAACTTTTGCTCTAATTCTAATTCAGAAACCATCTGAGTATCTCAGGCAATGACTGAATACGACTTTGCATCGAAAATAAGTGAAAGTCATTTAACAGCAATTTCCCCCCCCACTCATAAATATATTCACTTACCACCAGGCGATGAGATAAGAATCAAATCAGGAGAAGCATAATGACCACAATTACTGGTGTGATGAGGACAACATCACTGTAAAAATGGATTACATCTGATATATGAAGGTACATATCTGTGGAACATGAAAGTATTTCTCATTTGCATATGATGCAGGATGTAATCTTTTGTCTCTCCTGTGACATCATCATCCTGCAATCATCACAGAATGACTTTTCTTCAAATGATGTTAAGGTATTAATTACCCTGACAACATTAACAGTTTTCGTAAACAGAGTTGGGATAGGCCTAAAGATGAACGGTACTTTCTTTTGTTTTTTGGTATGTTATTTCTTGAAGAATGAGGACGAATTTTGCAGAGCACATGTTTTGAATGCAATACAGTCTTCTAACAAAAACAGCAGCTGCCGCAACACATAAAACCTGAGCCACCACATGACCACAAACATGCAATTGCTTAGTTACTTGGATCCCGGAATGGAGAAATAACCTTGACTGATGAGCTTCATGCTACTTCACCAAAACTTAAAACAAATATTTTTCGATCTGTTGCAGCAAACTCTTTTGGTACATTACAGTCAATTTATGATATCGCAATAGAAAGTTGAAAAAGAGAAAATATTATTAAGTTATTAAGACACAGAGAATGTGCTTCTCGTTTTTGTTGGATGAATCACCACTCTCTGTGTGAGTCTATATAGTCTTTCGGAAAAAAAAAACAATGAAGAGGATCTCTCAGAAATCAATTTACGGAGCATATCCAAACACATACGGTGTATTTCATCCCGCTCAGCAGTCAAGGTCTCTCCTGGAGCGTCGTGTTTTGATTCATATATTACATTTGCGTTACAGCGTGTCTGATTTAATGTCATTCTGGTGTCATGCAGAAATATTATCTCTTGGATCTATACTCCAGATAGCATACGATCCACTTTGTATACCTGTTGATGCTTTCTGGCCTCCCGCCAGACTTATTCATGTGTCTGGACCGTCAAAGATATCTCAGTAGGATTGTAAGAATTTAAAAATTCAAGTACACTGTGCCTCACAGAATTTATGAGATACCTCAGTCATGCCAGCCTGTTTATACGCAATAGAAACAAGGGCCAACTCCTAATACACAAAGTAATTGTCATATTTGTCACCCTTCGAAGTCAGCCAAGGCAGCGAGCGTGAGCGGTTTCTGCGATCCCATTGGACGGTGATATCAGACTCTGAACCGCAGCGGTGGAGTGATAACAATAACGATCCATATCCTGCTCCAAATGAGTAGGAGATAATGGAGACAGCAAAGCATTAGAGACACCAACAAGCATCAGCGTATCATCTTGTCTGCTCAAGATTTATAACCATAACTAACCTTTACTGATCTACACATGAATATTCATTTATTTGTTTATTTACTCCGGAGCGCAGCAACACAAAATCTCTTCATTTTTTGTTGCCTCTTCCTAGGTGTTTTTGTTGTTTCATTTGATGCCATAGTAACCCATCTATGTGACATGTATGGCATATAGGAAGGTTAATTAAACAGCCAGAGGTTTGGATACAAAGCAGTCAGCAAAACTAATGATATGAGCAAGCCAAATGTCACATGTTCTGAAAAATAACATAATAGGTCACAGGAGACATGTGATTGACCTTTGTTAAACATTGATAATTAAAAGGTTATATCAGTGAGGGCTTGCAATTTCCTTCGCACACTATGAAGAAAAGGCTAATTGCTGGATGTGAGTATGTAACCAGTAGATTCAATTTGATTCGATAGAATAATGTGTAGCACAGTGAAACCTTCATGTCAAACATTTGCCGGACAAAGTCATAGTTACTTTGTCTGGCAAGTGTTTGTTGTTAAATGAATTTTGAACAGATGTACATTACTTTAAAGTGACAAGAAATTAGATTTTTTGAACAAAATACAAAAATTTTGAAGAAAAAAAACAGCTCACCAGCTACTTTTTTTTTTTTGCATCTTCCTAGAGCACATGCAACATTCTCCTACATATGCATTATCATTACGCTCCACTAATATCTCTACCAGTATTATGAGTTTAATTATGGCTGTCATTTATACCAGGCTTTTAACATAATTGATTGCCATCTCATTTGCATAAAGGCTAATTTGTTTGATTATGCGTGAATGCAGGGAG
The DNA here is from genome assembly GCF_024217435.2 of Syngnathus scovelli. NCBI lineage: Eukaryota > Metazoa > Chordata > Actinopteri > Syngnathiformes > Syngnathidae > Syngnathus > Syngnathus scovelli. The sequence goes on from NC_090859.1 coordinate 7,294,708, forward strand.
GTAATGGGGCTAGAATATGAGAGTTGATGTCAGGTTAAAAATTGCAGAAATGGTTCTAAGAGCCAAACCCAAGCACAGCTATGTTTAATATTTGTATCATGGTGTTGTCCTTGCGAAATGTAATGAATAAAATATGTGAATTTTATGCCAGGCGGCACAGTGGTACACTGGTTAGACCGTGGGGATATGAGATTGTGGCTAAACAATTTGAATAGTTTGAAAACAACTTTCAGACTTTCAAATAAAATTCGGAAGTGCTGGCTGATTTCATTTTTTTATGGGATCACAGAAAAAAAGCCAAATAAATTACTTTTTTTTTTTATCATTTTCATTTTGTCTCTATTTTTCGGGGAATTGACTGGGAATCCCGCCTCTCAACCTAAATTATTTGGGACAGGTTCCCGCATGATCGTTCATCAGGATAAGCAACTTTTTCATTTCTCACACACAAATCTAAGCCATGTAGTATTTGTTTTCATGAAATATCATTCACAAAATGTCTAAAACTAGAGTATTAGTTGAGACATTGTTTCGTATTGGAGTGTCTGTTTATGACAAGCTGTAGGGAGGCTTTGAGTCCTGTAATTTACTGAAACCCAGAGTCGGTGAAGTGAATGAATCCAATTTGTGGTGTCGGGAGGGATAGAGTATTGGACAGTGGTGTTAATTTCTTTCTGAAATGACTTCCAGTCTTTTGTGAGCATACCCACCCACTAACACACAAACACGCACACACACAGAATGACGAGAAATTGGGAATGAGAAGGAAAGAACCATTATCAGAGTTTACATACAGTTAAAAGTCAGTTCATTATGGCACCTTGTTGCAAAGAATGAGGTCAGACACATTGTTGATCTGACAACTCTGTGTTCTGTAAATTTGTAAGTTTGAAAAACAGAGAATGAGCTAGTCATCGCCACACATACAGTACTTATTACTGTAATTTTTGCTTACACAAAAGGTAGTACAGGGTCAAGTGTAGCAAAAATAATTCTAGATGCTTTATATGTTTGGATCTTCTCTGGTTATTCCCATGGATTGTTTGTGGGGTATTCATCCTAATTTTAATTCTTAATGTTAATTTTAAAGTTATCAATGTTATAACTCTCGTAGTAATTAAAGTCCAGTGAGAAAATTTGCTACCACAAGGTGGTAGTATTGCATCCTATAAAACCAAAAAGGAGCAACGCAATTTCAACATGCAGTATTTCCACATCACCGTTTGGTGGCAGAATAAGCACAAGCAAAGTGTTTCAACAGAATGTGGTGCCTCAAATTACCTCACTTTACGAAATGCCACTGGCACTTTCAAGTGATGACGTACGCTTGATTGGTGACAAATACCAATTTGAATATGACCTTTTGTACTACTGTGCCTTGATTCTGTTATTTTTTTGTCATCTGTACCTAATCCAGTTTTACCTGCAATCCAACATGTATTTTTATACTATGTATGCGCTCATAAGTGGCATTCTAAATGATTATATAAATATTTGTCCCCGAGATGAAGCAACTTTAATCAGTTGTGAAATGATTCCTGAGTGTGCACTTTTCACGTGCACATGTTAATGAGGTTTACTCAACAAACTGAAGAAAAAAAAAGCACCACCAGCTAATCAACTAATTGAGACCCTTTGCTAGGACACCCATATAGAACCAATCAGAAACCAGTCTTGCTGTCACTAGGTAAATATGAAGGCAAGCTAAAGCTGCTATTGGCTCAGACTGGATTTCTTTGGAAAACAGATGATATGCGTGCATCCATATGGTCGACCCGGAGGCCTCTTTTGTTCTGTGACTGATGCGCCTCACAACTTTAAAGGCTTCTTCCTGCACTTTAAGTCCTCCTCCTCCTTCTGTTGATTTGCTGGCTGAATAACGAGTCAGCACGATGATCTGGCAAAGTGTGCCTTGGGTTTTGTGTGCCCCAACCCCTCCCCTCACTGAATCCACCCACACCCCATCCCACCCTGCAGCCTGCACACTCACAGCTCCAGACTTTGTGTTTGGGGTGAAAGGAACCGTCTCAAATGTCCAATGCAGCCGCAGCAGCTGCTATTGGACCTCTCTTGTCTTTAGCACAAAAGAGGAGAGAGGTCCAAGGTCCCCATGCACTTTTGTTGAAGGCCCCTCCCCTCATTTTTCTGCTCTTTGCATCCATTGAGGAGGGTGCAGAAGTGTTGGCTGTAGCTTTTGTCTGAGTTTTGTTTTGGCGAGTCGAGTTGTGGAGGGGGTGCGGAACAAACACATTTAGCCACCTTTCTGCAGCACACAAACACAGACGCACGACACAAACTCATTGTAGTGTTTACAATAAATGCATGAGTACATGTTAAAGCAAAAACTCACCTGTGGTTTTAGTGTATATCAAAAGAGAAAATAACTTAGGACTTAGTAACTGGCATTCCGCATACACACACAATTAACACTGGGTAGATAGTCCAGAACCACCAATAGGTGAAAATACAGATCCTACACACTTGTGCCTTGACATACAAGTGCCTTGACATACAAGTGCTACAACTTCTAAATTTTTTCACGTTACAAGATGGTGCTCTGATGTTTTTTGTACTTTAGGAACCATAACGTCTTTGCTGCCATCGCTGAGTGTGCTGTGTGCAGTTTGGCAGATAGTGAACCGTAAAAAAGAAAGAGTCAAGTGTGCTTGTTACGAGTTAATTACGGCAGCAAACCATATAACTAGACTGTTGTGTAAATATGAACGTATGAATTATTTAAGAATTTTCTTCCCGATATGTCTATTTTTTATTTCACCTGTCCGGGGTCTACAAATGTAAATCAGCTGTATGCTAACATTTAACTTCTTCATCAATGTGCATTGTCCCTCTCAAAATAATAATTAAATGAAATAAAAAGCTGAAACACATGAGGAGTTGGAAGATAATGTTTTTTTGCAGCTTTGGACTTTGCCTACAAAGTTTAATCATGAGGGTTGACATTTAATCATTAACAAATCAAAATAAATCCTCAAACCTTAGAAAAAGTGTGACACTTACTGCCCAATATAAAAGACAGGACCAGAACCTTATGGCCGCTTATACAATATAATGACATCCAATAAAAGACTTTATAAAGTCAATTGTGGTTTGAATTAAAACTGACATTAATTGAACAATTCAGTATAGCCGTTATTATGAGGGTAGTTGATATTGCTGTAAATGTCAGTGAACTCCAAATGTGATTCATAGTTGTTGTTGTTGTTGTTGTTGTTGTTATAAATGTGCATCCACCATCACTGCTGCTGCGTTTGTATGAAAGCCTTGAGGGCCCCAACTTGCAGTACTTGCATGGTAGGGCACTCCACTGTTTTTGCAACAGCTGTGTGTGTGTGCATGTGCGGGTGTGCATCTGTTTTTCATGGTAATGATGCAGCATTATATTGCATTAGCATAGTTACCAGACGGCCTCTATAAGAACATAATAAAAAAATATCTGTTATTCATAAAATGTACCTAACAATATGATGATATACAGAGTTTTTACTATGATCAAAACATATTTAAATTGCTGCTAATGTGTGTGCTGGCTTACTGGCAGCAATGAGAATATTTACATTAAATGCTTTCTTTAATAATTAATTTAATCATTCAATTAGGTTAATTGGAGATGCATAGAGCCCACACGCACACTGAATGCTGTCCATCAGAACCATCTGCTGGTGTTCTCTTGCACATAGAAAGGATTTGGGGGGGGGGGGGGGGGGGGGGTGATGGAGGAGGGACACTTGAGAAGCAGCATGTGGCTGCAGCAGTGGACCTCTTTATGGCGTAGTTTAGAAAGCGGGCTAATGTTTCTCAGGTTGAAGTTGTTCAGGTGATGTTTGTAACAATACTTTTGCATATACATGTCTTTTGCATGCATTGTTTGTATAAGTTGTTCGATTTGTGTTAAAGTTGTTGGAAGGTTTATTCTTACGTAACATATATGCTAATTTCTGTTAGCCTGTCTATGCCACTTCACATTGTATATTAGCATTGAGCTAGAAAAATGTAATGAGACAAATTATATGTTTTGGTGTTTTGAACAGTTTGTGTCAATATTAAACTTTTGCTTTATATCCTATTTTTGTAATATAAACTGCAGCTGAGAATTAAAATAAATGGTTTGAAAAAAAAACATGTTTTGCCTGATATTTAGAGAGCTGCGCAAGTGAGAACAGGTGCTGAGTTTAAATGTGTTTAAAGCATATAGCAGGGGTGTCAAACTCATTTTTTTCGCAGGCCGCATTGTAGTCATAGCTTCTTTCGGATGGCCATTATGACTGTCAACCCAAATAAATGTATGAGCACCTCATATTATATACAGTAAAAGCTACAAAACAAACTGACAAATAACTCGTTTTCAAATCAGATGAATCAGATGAGTAAAAACTGGCCAAATATTAAAAAAAAAAAGATATTATTAAAAGTGAAGACAATTTGCAATTCTAGTAATGACACAAATTTGATGCACAATTTTTCCTCGCGGGCCACATAAAATGATGTGGCGGGCCGTATCTGGCCCCCGGGCCTTGACTTTGACACATGTGGCATATAGGATGAACAAACTTTTACGTACAGAATTATAGTCCATGGTCTCACCCCTGTGGGTGGATCGAGAATGTTTTTAAAACAATAAATTGAGGTTCACTGTCCTTTCAAAATGCATGATATTCAAATAGTTTCATCATGCTGGAACTCTGCAGTGTTGTGACTTGAGATGTGCTAATTTTCCTCAAGCTACTGTCACCCATCGCTGAATTGCAGAAGCCGACATCATCACTACCCTTCACCCTCTCTTTCGTCAGCTCATTAAACTGAAAAGCAGATGGAGTGAGTGCCGGGTGGGTTGCCGAGGAGATTTAAAGTGCTGATTGCGTTTCAGCTGGTCTTGCTTTGTGTGTGACAGTGGGGCGTGGAGACTACAGCAGCTGTTGACTTTGCAATGGTGACACAAGACTTTGAAGGTCAGTTTGACTTTAGAGTCTGAATTCAAAGTCACAAAGGACTAGTGGAAATGTTTGAATTGCGACGGCGCAAGAGAATAAAGCACGCGTGCCAAGTCCAAAATGTCACTTTAATTACGCTGCATTAGCGTTTGGGTGGTATGTAGTAGATTTTGTCACGAGTAAGATTAAGATTTCAAATGTTGTGGTGGTTCTGAGTCTAGAAACATAGATGGTTGCAATTTTGAGTCAGATTTTTTTTTTTTTTTGCTTTTATTGATAGAAAAAACATGCAGGATAGTGTCCATTGAATACCAGATATTGAGTTTGACAGGTTAAAATGACCCAAAACTGTGACTGTTTATCTATACAACTAATTTCAACAGTCTTGAAGGTCATTTTTATGGTAGCTCATCTAATACCTCATAAATTTTATACTTTCATGATTTTTTTTTGTGATAGTAGAATGTTCTTATCACAAGTGTAAAGACTTGATATTTCAGCACGATGGAGCAGCCTATCTAACCAACATGCCGGCATGGCACCCACGTTGGCAGTGGGGGGGAGGAAAGACCAATGTGATGAATTAAAACATTTTATTTCTTCCTTAAAAATATTTTTTCATCTGCATCTAATATGGCAAATCATTTGACAAAGTGAAAACATTTTTTTTCTTTTACAACACATTTGCTGTTTGCTAAAACATCATAGATCAATACTAGTTAATTAAGTAAACATCTGGATTTTTTTCCCTATTATTTTTCATTATTCAGCCATATTCTAAAGTGAAACCTTTAGGCAACAGGCATAGTTTTTTTTTTCAGTATTTATCTTGGGGTTTTTTTTTGTCATTGTTAAACTTCTAAAGTGAAACCTTTAGAGAATTAAGACAATTCTGGAAAGTGGGAAATATTTTCGCTGACTGCAACTGTTGCCATGTTGCTCAGTCTTGCAAGAGGCCAAGGTTAAAAAGTCTCTTTTTAACAAGTCCTCTTCCTCAGCACCGCTTCTTCTCCTGCTGCGCGTGCTTCAACGAGCGACGTGTGCTGCGTGCATGAACGAGATATCACCGCACGCACACGCCGCTTCTCCTTCCTCTCCAAACCTCATCCGCACAAAGAATGAGGGTCGATGTGTCGCTCTTGAGGCATACCTGACTTCATTCACACAAAGAATGAGAGTCATCTTGGCATGGACGGGACAATAAGCGACGGTTCCACGGGGGCCCCTCGGGCCGGCGCCGTGCTGCCTGGATTGGGAATCCTCCTCAGGAGTATCCAGGGATGAGCAGAGACAGCCTCATCCTGTCAATCAGGATGAGTCTTTGCTACATGAGAAGCTTCACATAGGAGAGCCCAATCCCACATCAGCGTCCGGGGAGGCTGATTTCGGGAACCCAGTCATTCAGACGCCGGCTCTCCTCGCAAAACAGGTGCAGCTTTTCCAGAGAGGGGTCCTCCCAAGCCCCTTCAGATGGATTCTGTTAAGACAGAAAGAGGAGAAATAATTTAGACGGTGCCCCCATTTCACACATAATAAAAACCTTTGCATTGGTGCGAGGAGCTCTACGTACCGTGATGAGGACACAGTGAGCATCTTCGAGCTGCTCAGACTTGCCAGCAACAATCTCAGACAGACGTTGCTTGTCGCTCACTCTGACGATGCTGATGTCATTGTCGAAGCAGAAGGACTGGATGAGGGTGAAGTGGATCTGCAGCGCAATGTCACACTCGAAATCCTCATCCACGGCAAGCACGCAGAAGGACACACTGTCTGGATCACTGTTGAAGCATAGAAAAAAAAACGCATGGTTAGCTGCTGCAACTGATTTGATTATCTTGGTGATGATAGAGAATCCAAGCAGACAAAATGTGAAATGTTCGGCAGAAATTTATTCCAACTTACTCGGTCATTATTTTTGCACTCTCATAGACCCCAACGGTGAGTCGATCTTCGCCCTTAGCGCAGAGCAGCGCTTCCTTCAGAGATTTTCCAGCAGACTGCATGGTGAGTTGTAGGGTATCTTACGATTCAGTTGTTGGTGAGCTATTTGTGCTGTATTCAAAGACCCTGCCACTTTTTATACTATAGTCCCGGCACACGCTTGCTGTCTGATTGGCTCGTTCAGGCACAATGGCTACAACAGCCCTGCTGCCCTCCGTCTGCCTCTGGGACGCGTGCCTTTAGAACTCTTCCAAAGTCGGGGCGGCATCCTTTGAATGAAAGGATCAGACGAGACTTTTTGACCTTTCGATGATTTTGGAATAATGAAACCACACAAGAGGAAAACCCTTATGTCAAAGTTTTTTTTTTTTTAAATCAACATGGTGAGGTTGTGGATGTTTAAACATATTTGTAGACATTTCAGACTTTTTAGATGCCATGATGTATAAATCTTTTGTAAATCTGCTAGGAACATTTTCCAAAAGAAATAATGGAACAAAATTTAGGGTCATATGTTTGTTGACTGTACAGGAAATGTTTTAAGATTTTTGTACCATTCCTAATGGTCATATAAAAATACAAGTCTTAAGTTAACAAAATAAAATGACATGTTACTTTAATGATGAAAGTATGATGCCAAAGTGAGTCATGATACAGGTGCATGCATCTTAGCATTTATAATTGTAAATAACAATTGCACTTTCTTTACTTTTACTTGAAATGACAACTCACACATAGTAACACTTGAGTGCCGAAATTCCAGCATGATGGCTTTTTTAATTCAGAAGTTTCAAAGTAACAGTAACTTTGGGAGCTTATTTTTCCAGAAAAATATTGAACCATAGTAGACGTGCAACTTAATAAAAAACAACCGCAATTCCATTTGATGGCATTGTTCTGCAGCCCGTGCAGAGCATGAAGACAACATTGGCGTCAAAGGAATTTTCCAAGGTAATGATATTTCTTAAAAGCTGTTTATAATACCTTGATAATTGATTTAATCCCAGGGAAAGATGATGCATTAAGCAAAGTTATGAAAATATAGGGAATAGTACAGAATATTGTAATACAACATTTTCAATTTCTCGGTAACAATATTGGTCATGAAGTAGTGCGGCATTGATCAAATGAAAAAAAAAGAGAGAAAGAAGGAAATGAAAATTGTCTGCTTCTTGGCAAGTTCTTTGAGACGTATCATCTGAGTTGGACTTTTACAATTTCGGAGGAGGACATGCTCGCATGTATAAGTCAAATGCAGTGGCACGCGCCACTAGTTTGCATACGCAAAGACGGACCTCAGTCGAGGCGCGTGGCATCTGGAGATATGCCTCCGTGTCTTATCTCGCAGTCTGCATCGATCTCCATGACGACCGAGGGGCGCCATCTGTCCCCCTAGGGAAGGGTGGACAAAGGAAGTCGGCCAGCACCTGCTGCGCATCGTGGGCCGCACACGATCGAGGCACTTTTTTATTTCTTTCAATTACAAACTTTGGATTGTGAATAATATAATAAATACGTTCAGCTCTGCGCAGTATATGTTGATTTATAGTTCTCTATGTGTTTGGCAGATTTAAATTTTTCAGAAAGATTCATAAAAAAGTAAACACCAGATTTGTATTTCTTGTGTAAGCACAGCGTTAGTAGTGATGGTCATGCAGCGATTCTTTTTTTTTTTTTTTTTTTACCTTTTACTTTTAAATATAATCTGACCAGTCCTTTTTTTTCCCCTTGCTGATTTATGCGTCAGCTCTCCAATGAGCGTGGGGGTTTCTGAGTCGCAGCGGGTCACCAGATCAGAAGCTCGTCCCCAAAACCAACACCTGTGACGCGCGACAACCGGCTGAGGAGGCCTCCGTGAAACAGATGTGCTGAAGCCACAAAAGGATCGTATCGATTTGCACGCGCCTGCGCCATCAAATAGCTTCATATACGACTGCGTGAGCCTCTTGCAGCTGAACCTGCATGACGAGCGCACATGCGGGACAGATACTGAAAGTTGCAAGTTTGCAAGTAAACACTTTTTTGTTGCCGCAATAATCTCCCGATAAGCGTTTGTTGTTATAGACAACACACTCTAAACATTCTTTACGCATGTTGAGAGTATACACACATGCAGGCGATTTTTATCACCGTTATTGCGCCTTTGGCAGGTTGCACTTTTCATTGTAAATGTTAGGAGCGCAAACTGCAACTGTGACCTCTTTGGCATTCAAATTTAATCAAAACTCAGACAGGGCAACACATGCAAAGTTGTGGACAAAAGATCCGTGTGGCGCCCCGGGGTTGGGGTTGACCTGGGTTTGTGGGGGGCATCGCGACACTTCTCCATCTGCCGTTTTGCCTTCAGTTGAACAATGGAGGGAATCAATCTGTCCTAACCTGAGTTCTGCACCGCCTCTTCACCACATCACTCATTTACGCCTAATGACTATTTAGATAGGGGTTAGAAATGCAATATATGCAACAATAAGATAATGTTATGAATTCACCAGAATTGCAGTATTATGCTTCCAAAAGCATAATCAGAGCAAAAGGCTACTTGTTGGGTCACATTTGAGCAAATTGCAAAGAAGTGTGCTATTTGCATTAAACGTTTTGAAGTTGAAAGCAGTCCCTTCCATAGGAGCTCCGCAGCGTAAAAATAATGAAATAAAAAAAAAAAAAAGTCAAGGATTTTTGTGTACAGCTGATAATCACGTGGTCTGCGTGACCGATGCAGCAGCACGCACAACGTTCTGGCACGCGCTGCTCATTTGCATTTGTATAGAAACTGTGATAATGGAAAGCTTTTCTGCACACACAATAGGGCTGCTTTATGGTCAGGCCAGCCCCGAGTCCACAGATGGCATCGTCCACCTGCCCTTTCTCTACATGGGCTGCTGGGGGAGAGCTGGGGGGGTTGCACACTTTCTTTATGCCATTAAGAACATTAAAAAAATAAAAAATAATAATAATATTAATAATAATAATGAAAGCTACATTTACAAAAAAATTCAACAACCGCAATACAAGTCTAAATCTTCACTTTGTCAGGAATGAGTTGAGCCAGGGCGACCAAATGCAGCTTGAACCAGGATTTATTGCAGGGAAAAGGAGTTGGAAGGGAGGCAGGTGGGGAACGAACGACACAGACGGGAGGAAGACTCACGGCCAGCAAAACAGACAGACTGACCGACATGAAGTCCCCTTGGACAAGATTAAAATTCTGACCGTGAGCCTTCAGACAGACCGAGGGAAAACCAGATGACACGAACAGGAACACTGGGCACGAACAGGAATGGACACAACAGTAGACACCGACAGGGAGAAACACACGGGCAGGGCTTAAATACACAGGGTAACAAGAGGAAGCAGGTGACAGACATTACGGTAACGAAAGGGGTGTGGCTGAGCGAAGTGGCACGGGCGTGACAGTACCCCCCCCACAAGGGACGGCTCCCGACGTTCCAAAAAAGAAAAAAAACCCAAGACTGTCCAACATGGGCCGGGAGGAAATGGGGAGGTGGCCGCACGTCACACACCGCCGAAGGCCGACTGGGTGACGGCCGCTGGATCCACGCCGCCGGAACTGGTGGCGGCCGCAGCATCCGCGCCGTCGGTACTGGATCGGGGGGCGGCCGTGTGTCATGCGCCGTTGAAGCCAACTGGGTGACGGCCGCTGGATCTGCGCCGCCGGAACTGGTGGCGGCCACAGCATCCGCGCCGTCGGGACTGGATCGGGGGGCGGCCGTGCGTCATGCACCGTTGAAGGCCGACGGTGACAGCCGCTGGATCCGCGCCGCCGGAACAAGTGGCGGCTGCTGGATTCGCGCCGTCGGATCTGTTTTTGGGGGGGGGCAACCGTGCATCTTGCGTCGCTTGAACTCATCTCCTTGGCGACCATGCAGCAGTTGCGGGAGCCGGCAAAGGGTTGGTCCAAGCGCTGGTCGCTGTGATGGTCGGTGTCTTCTGTCAGGAATGAGTTGAGCCAGGGCGACCAAATGCAGCTTGAACCAGGATTTATTGCAGGGAAAAGGAGTTGGAAGGGAGGCAGGTGGGGAACGAACGACACAGACGGGAGGAAGACTCACGGCCAGCAAAACAGACAGACTGACCGACATGAAGTCCCCTTGGACAAGATTAAAATTCTGACCGTGAGCCTTCAGACAGACCGAGGGAAAACCAGATGACACGAACAGGAACACTGGGCACGAACAGGAATGGACACAACAGTAGACACCGACAGGGAGAAACACACGGGCAGGGCTTAAATACACAGGGTAACAAGAGGAAGCAGGTGACAGACATTACGGTAACGAAAGGGGTGTGGCTGAGCGAAGTGGCACGGGCGTGACACACTTTATGTTTTGGGTTGAATAGTTGGTGCAAGAACTCGCTCACCCCGAGTCACGTGATTTTTCTTTTGCAAGTTCCACAAAAGAAGAAGCAACCACAGTTTTGTGTGCGTATATTAGGCTATTTTTAGATTCGGGCCAGGCTGTTGCATCCCAAAGGGGGAGCGTGCGTGGCTCGATGACCCCCATCAATCTGCCACGAGCCAGAAGTGTGACAATAGTATTATCATACCAATACACGCGGCCACAGCCAATCAGAGGGAAGCTCTTTTACAAGCTGCTCTGTATAAAAGGCACAAGCCTCTCCTCCGAGGGCACTCTGCTCTTTCTGCGGATCAAACCCACACAGCCTTTCATAGCTACCTGTCTGTGCTTCTGAGGAACCTCATCAACATGACTCTCGAGGAAGTTCTCACCCAGAAATCCACTGAGCGTGCTCAGTGCACCGGCAAAGCCCTGGAAGAAGTGCTGGTTACTGCCATGGACAACGACTCCCTCACTGTAGGAGTTTACGAGTGCGCCAAAGTGATGAATCTGTAAGTATTTTATAGAACACAAAATCTGCACAAAACGTGTAGCATTGTTTACTTTGGAGATGCTTATAATTTTTTTTCTTCTTTGAACAGTGATCCAGACAGTGTGTCCTTCTGCGTGCTTGCCGTGGATGAGGATTTCGAGTGTGACATTGCGCTGCAGATTCACTTCACCCTCATCCAGTCCTTCTGTTTCGACAATGACATCAGCATCGTCAGAGTGAGCGACAAGCAACGTCTGTCTGAGATTGTTGCTGGCAAGTCGGAGCAGATCGAAGATGCTCACTGTGTCCTCATCACGGTACGTAGAACTCCTGACACCAATGCAAAGGTTTTTATTATGTGTGAAATGGGGACACCTTCTAAATTTCTTCTCCTCGTTCTGTTATAACAGAATCCATCTGAAGGGGCTTGGGAGGACCCCTCTCTGGAGAAGCTGCACCTGTTCTGTGAGGAGAGCCGGAATCTGAACGACTGGGTTCCCGAAATCAGCCTCCCTGGACGTTGATGCGGGATTGGGCTCCTCCATGTGAAGCTTCCCTGCAAGTAGCAAAGACTCATCCTTATGGACAGGATGAGGCTGTCTCTGCTCATCCCTGGATACTCCTGAGGAGGATTCCCAATCCAGGCAGCACGGCGCCGGCCCGAGGGGCCCCCGTGAACCGTCGCTTCTTGTCCCGTCCATGCCAAGATGACTCTCATTCTTTATGTGAATGAGGTCAGGTATGCCTCAAGAGCGACACATCGACCCTCATTCTTTGTGCGGATGAGGTTTGGAGAGGAAGGAGAAGCGGCGTGTGCGTGCGCAGATATCTCGTTCATGCACGCAGCACGTCGCTCGTTGAAGCACGCGCAGCAGGAGAAGAAGCGGTGCTGAGGAAGAGGACTTGTTAAAAAGAGACTTTTTAACCATGGCCTCTTGCAAGACTGAGCAACATGGCAACAGTTGCAGTCAGCGAAAATGTTTCCCACTTTCCAGAATTGTCTTAATTCTCTAAAGGTTTCACTTTAGAAGTTTAACAACGACAAAAAAAAAGATAAATATTGAAAAAAAAAACTATGCCTGTTCCCTAAAGGTTTCACTTTAGAATATGGCTGAATTAAATTAATGCTAAATATAAAAGAATTGTACTAAAGAGTATGTCACTTGTGGAAAAAAATCTGATATTGTTGGAAAATTTGTGGAAAAGCTGAATAAAAAAAATACAATTATAACTTTGGCTTGTATTGGGGGTTTTTTTTCTCTCTTGCAGTGATGCAAAGTGTCTATTGGCAAATGGGGTTGCAGGACCGGAGGAGTGCGTGTCCTAATAAAAGTTTTAAACTCAGAAAATTTGCCTGAAAGGGGGGCTACGGTCAGTCATCTGCTCAATGCTGTCCCCCTGCAGCACAAGAACAACCGCACCCCTCCCTCACCCATCATTTAATCTGCATGTGTAAAGCTTACAAACACAATAGCGCAGCTCCGGGCCTGTCAGCTCCAGCAACCCGGACAGAGCCCCCATTGTCTGCCCTGCAGATGTCTCCACAACCACGCCACACCATCTGCTGTTCCTCCAGGAGGGGGTCGGCGAGGGCATGGCTGAAAGGGGAGGAGCTGAGGCTTTAGTGAGTGGTCCTGTATAGAAAAAAAAAAGTGACACATTGGATTTGGTGGGCCCGTCTAGCTGGTCTGGGTCGGTTGTGAAAAAGAGAGGGGTCCTGACCGCGCAGCATCTGGTGTCCTGCCAGCTGCTGTTATAGGACTATTGTTTACTCGCAGGAACTTGTTGGACCTTTGGTAAACAGCCCACACAAGGACGCAGTTTCAGCTGTGTTTGGGTGCGGCAGTAACTCTGCCACCTGCTCGATGGAAGAATAAAACTTACGTGACTCAATTGGGGCTCTCTTACCAACTGTCTTTGGAGCACAAATTGTATTTGGCTTATTTTTTGTTTTTCCATAAAGAAATTTACAGAATCATTTATACATTCTTTGTGAGGTCATAATGTATACATCATGGACCAAATTGGTTCTATTGTGACTTTAAAAGACGATTAAAAGATTATACAGTTCAGTATTTGGATGTTTTAATTCATTTAGTATGCCTTAGTCTTAGTAGCAGGCTTCCAAAACACGTCTTGAATACGCTCTCAACCCAGGGCAGGCATGCACGGATGGACACATGCACGCACACACGCACACACACTGTTATGTTGTTTGTTTGGTTCTGATTTGTACTTTGGTTCTTTTTCTTTTTGTCTGTTATGTTTTCCTGCGGGGTATTCCAGAAAGCAGGTTCAACATACTCTGAGTCTATCCCTGAACTCTGATAAGACTTATTCTGAGATGGGAGACTTTGACAGCTGATCTGAGTTAGTTCAATCAACTCTGTTTCTTCAGCTTTTCCTTGACCAGTAGAGCCTTGTTTTTTTTTTTAAATGTGTGTTTCCTTTTAATTAAATATTTCTTCGCTGAGCCACAGCCCCACATCTTTGCTTCCTTGCACTTGGGTCCTTCATTCCCAGATTCGTGACACACACGACTGAAAAACACACTGGAATGGAACTCATATATATATTTTTTAAATATATTGAATAACAAACAAATAAGAATACAACAACATCAGATATTTAGAATTAAGGAACCAAAGAGAGAATTACAAAAAAAAAACATTATTTGCATTACAATAATAATAAAAAGAATTAATAAGACCTTTGGCATCTATTGGAAAGGCATCTAGGGTCCTCAAAACTGATTAGTTGCTTTCTTAATGTGCTCCACTGATTGGTTGTCAAGGTAATTAATTAAATCGAAGAAATATTTAAATCAATATAAACACAAAACTTGTGTAAATAAAATCACCAGTTTGAGCAGACCTTCATATTAAGAAATCACACAGAGCTTGGAGGTGTGCCTGAGGCCCCGATATGCTCGAAGTCCCTCCCGCTTGGGGTCCCGCACCATCCCTCGTACCACTGGCAGGCTGTCGCACCCTCTCCTTCTTTGCGCTCGGTGCTGCAGGATTCGATAGACGCCTGTAACGGGGCTGCGACTATCATTCAGTTGATTATTCCGTAGGTGTGCCGAGGTAAAGCCGAGCTTCTCCAGGGAGTACCTGACCTCCCCCATCTCCTCTTCCTTCACAAAGTCTCTACTTTTGGAATCCAAGAGTCCTTGCAGAGGGCTCGCTGGTTCAGGAGATGCTAACGACCAGGGGAATTCCACAGGTAAAAGCCAATCACAACCCAGCATCTGGTCAACAGCATAACGCTCAATGGGATCTGCTTTTAGGATACCCCTGATGAGCCTCTGACAGGGACCAGGAACCCAAGGCGGGATGCTGTAGGTGCCCTGGATGACGCAGCGCCTCAGCTTGCCCATTGTGTCAGCACGGAACGGCATGGTGCCCGTCACCATGAAGAAAAGGAGCACCCCCATTGCCCATACGTCCACAGGAGGGCCCAGGTAGCACTCGTCTTTGAAGAGCTCCGGGGCGGCATACGGAGGTGAGCCGCAGAAGGTGTCGAGTGTATCATTGCGGTTGGAAATCTGCTTGCTGAATCCAAAGTCTGCCACTTTGACACAGGCGCTGGCGGTGAACAGAACATTCTCTGCCTTCAGGTCTCGGTGGATGATGTTATTATTGTGCTGCAAGGTAAATCATTACGGATAGTTTTGTTTCTGAAGACTGAAAACATCAATATTGGATATTCTATGGTAGAATCCTGGTTATAATACTTGACGAAAAGTTGAGGATTTTGCATCCATCCATCCATCCATCCATCCATCCATCCATCCATCCATCCATCCATCCATCCATCCATCCATCCATCCATCCATCCATCCATCCATCCATCCATCCATCCATCCATCCATCCATCCATCCATCCATCCATCCATCCATCCATCCATCCATCCATCCATCCATCAATTGGGCAATTTGGAGTGCTCAGTTGGCCTTCCAAGCATGTTTTTGGGATGTGGGAGGAAACTGGAGTTCCCGGGTAAAACTCACGCAGGGATGGACGGGGAGAACATGCAAACTCCACACAGGGATGGCCGGAGGTGAAATTGAACCCGCACCCGCCTAACTGGGAGGCCGATGTGCTAACCAGTGCCCCCTTAATTGTTTTCATTTAACTCAAATTAAGCGAGTGTATTTTATGTTCATCCTAAAATTCCATCAAATTATCCAAACTTTTGTGAGTGGCGTGAATGCTCACTGCGCTGACTCACCATGAATTTAATAGCAGAGAGGATTTGCGAGAATGTAATCTTGCTGGTGTTGTCTGCCAGTTTTCCCTGATTGCAAATTATGTTGTGAAGGTCTCCCCCACCAGCATACTCCAGCACCAGGTAGAGGCGGCTTGGCGTCTCCACCACTTCATAGAGACGGATCACATTCGGGTGCTGGATGGAGTTCATGTTGCTGACTTCTCTGGAGAGAAGCCGCTGGGCCTGATTGTCAAATCTTGACTTGTCCAGGATCTTAAGGGCCACTTTGTCTATGAGGACACATAATAAGAATTCAAACACATTGGCTGTTTGGATGAATAACCTTGAAAAAATGAGGATATTAAAAAATGGATGATGGTTTTGTGTTAAATCAGAAACAAATTTAAATTTACACTGATGGAATGAATGAAAATAAATTCTGGTCACACAAACAAATAACAGCAACAGCTAGCATTAATTAAATGATTATTGATGTATATTTTGATTGATTTGCATTATTCTTTTTAGCTACATCACCATCCATCCATACATCCTTTTTTCTATACAGAAGGTGAACACGGTAGAACCTAACAATACATCTTGATAAGAAGAAATACGAAAACACAACTTAAAACCGTAACTCAGTTGCTGCCCCTGATGCTGTGTCATCAAAATATGGTTGAGAGAACCGAATTAAAATGCTTTGAGTATCTTGACGGTAGAAACGTGCATTGCAAATAGAATTTACAGTTTTACTCAAATCAATTATTTTGAGTAAATAATCACAAACTCACAATATTGAGCTCAATATTGCAGGTACCTTTTGTGAGAGCATGAAAAGCCAGTTTGACTCTAGAGAAGGTCCCGTGGCCAATCTCTCCTCTAACTTTGTAGAAGCCGACCCTGCGGCCGATGACAAGTTCCTTGATGATTCTGTCATCCTTGTGCATGTCCATCGTGAGCTTCTGCAGCGGGGTAAGACATTGTGGACCATCTGCTTCCTCTCCCTCCTGTTCAGGGTCTGAGCTGTCTGTAAGGCAGTAAAGGCTATGGTGGAGTTTGGGGCTTGTTACCTGGATCTGTCCAGCTGGCATTTTTGATGATCTGCAAACCCATCATGGTAAATTTTAGACAACAGAACAATATTCCAATGTCATTGCAAATGCAACCATGAGTGTAGTGAATAGCAAGCTATGACCAAGGGGGTCTTGGTGACTATAGAACTCCGTTTGCAAAAATGTATGCTGCACAACACTAAAAGTGGACGGCAGAATGTCGTTTGGACACCCCGGCTATACAATAAAGTATCAAACACTACACAGATGAATGCAAAGCCATATTTAAGAACTGTATATTCTTACCAAGTTTCCAAACTGCTGGTAGATGTCAAAACACCATACTGGGGGGTAAAACTAACTCCAAACTTTGGAATTGTTACCCATCACAGCCTCCAATGCGCTACAATACTAATGAAGAGGACGAAGGTTTCTCAGGCCACACCCCTCACCTCCACCCATCCTTTTGGCTCATTGAGGGAGGATGTCTTATGCTGGTGTCCTGAGCTATAATCCTGTTTTAGTTTGCCCCAACCCTCTGAAAACGCAGATATTGGTTCACAACAAAAAATGAGGCACAACCTTTTTTTAATAATAAATGTGATAAAGGTGAAAAATGGCTGCTGTGTGTGGTTGTATTGAATGCGGTGACAAGTAACTTGTTAGCTTTTGTGAGATGAATTGTTACGCAACTGTATTACACAATGTTCTAGGTGAGCTTAGCGTTGGGCTCCTACTCAAACGCGTGTGAGTAGCACAGATAATGAGATTACAGAGCATCATGTCAAAGCTTTACCGGGAGGAGCTTCTCCATTCAGGTGTTCTGACACGGTGAGACAGACAGCAAAACCCTGAACCTTTACCTTTACTTTTCATGACAATGTTTAGCCTATCAAGGATCTGATTTTACAAAAATTAAACAAATAGAAAATGATTATTTACTATTGGCTGGTGACCAGTCTAGCGTGTCCCCTGCTTCTTTCCCAAAGTCAGGAGGGAGAACTACATACAACTAGAAATAAAGGCATTTTAGAAATGTCAAGTCGGTATACTTTTAACCCAATTTTGAACAGAGAGTGCCTTCTTGAGGGGGGGAAAAATATAACAACTGCTTCATGAAGCATATTTGAAGCTTCATTTCCCATCACTACCAGTAACATTAACAAGGACAAGCGCTATAGCATATGGAAGGATAGTTGCATGAAAGATCATTTCAATTCTGCATAAATATTATGAATTATCATGAGCGATGCGCACCAGGTATAAATTGGTTTGATGTTGCTTGTGATTTTTTGTTTCTTTGAATCTAATTAGTATGAACTTTGGGGGGGTTGGAGAGAATTTAATAAGCTGTTACACATCAATGAACTCGACAGATGTTTCATCCGTACCATATCGAATCAAGGTGCAATCATTCCAATTGAAAATGAACAGTTTTTGAATCATTCACTAACCAATGCATCAAATAAGTACCAAATCGTTCTTTGCTGGAGACACGCACACACATACAATTAGTGATTCTGAGTTGCGCTAACTTAAAAAAATCATAAAATGAGTTGAAATGAACTGGGGAAAGATCAACAGAATAGAATTTTGAAAGTCAAATGGTCTCGTGTTTTTCTACTTAGTCCTCCGCCTGCCAGCCGTCAACCGCTTCAAGTGTCTGATTGGATTAAGGCCTTAGACAGGAATAAAGCCTGTGTTTAACTGTGATCTCAGCACACTGGTCACCTGCCAGAATGGCAGTCACGCTGCAGATCAATGTGTGACAATACATCGTGCATGGGAGACAATTATCCTGTTAAATGACCCCACGGGAAGTCAAAAACTTGAATTCAAATAAGAAGTAAATGTAAACACCCAGGAAACACGAACCTTCGGAACTGGCAGGCCAGTAGCCTATTAGTGCTATTAACGTGTAAACAGTTTAGGTTCTTCTTTTCTTCGAACGGCTGCAGAGGTTGCCAATGCGCTGGTTGTCTTCCAGCTCTTTAATTCTCTGACGTAGAACCCCAATCTCTTTGTTCTTTTCTTCCTGAATGAATTGCAGCTTCTAATGGACAAACAAGCACAGACCATATACTCAATAACCAAGATTACAATTCTCAGAATATTTACCAAGCTAACAATGATGGTTTAAAACAATGTTGCCATATTTTTTTCTAATTCAATGAAACTTTGACTTTGAGAATTGCTTTAGAACATAAATATAAATGAATAAAAACATGCTCACCCTTTTGAAGAAATTTTGTGCAGAAAGAACGGATTCATGTTCTTTCTGCTGGTGTTGGCTCATCTGAGCAGTATTCTGGATTCTCCCCAACTTTTCACCAAACTACAAAATAAAATGAACCAACATCATTCAAAACTCATGACAGAAGTACAAATAAATTACTTTAAAGCAACTGTATGTAGCAGCATAATTTTTCTTTGCATTTTGATGGTACTTGTTATGAGAGCTGCACTGCTGACTTTGCACTTTACTACTTTTTCTGGTGGTTTGAACGCCACAGAAAAAAAACAACAGACGATATTTCAATCAACAGTGATGGAGGACCAACATTTAATTTACCTCAATTTGCAGCTTCAGAAGCTCGCTTTGCTGTTTTCTCTCCTGGTCCTTCAGCTTTGTTTTCATCTCCTCCAGATCCAGATCTTTTTGCTCCATTAACTTCATAACTTCAACCTCTTTGGCTTGCACTGCAATAATAGACATTCCATCACTGACCTTAAAATTAAGTTAGCCTTGAATACTGCTTAACTATTCATACCAAGAATAATATCAAGAAAGTGAAAGTGTTCATCCTGATAAAAATATTTTAAACTGTTTTCAGTGACATTCATGTGGTACTGTCGTGTTAAAAAAAAAAAAGCATTCTGAATGTGTTCAATTCTCAATTGCACAGACTTTCAATTTTGTGATGCATGAAGGAACTGCATGTTACAGTTGCCTTGATTGTGAATCCATTGCCTAAAGCCCACATGTCTGCAACATTTTTTTTTTTTTTTTTTACCAGACTACTTGCATGTGTCATGTATTCTAATGGTTTAGTAAAAGTGCTCAATGAAATTTCTCACGTGAGAATATTGTTTACTGCTCTTACATTGACTGCAAGCTTCTTTGTGGGTCTCCTCCACCTGCCTCCTGCACTCTTGCTTGACAGTCTCTAGCCTCCTCTTGTGGCTGTCTTTGTGTGCTTTCATTTCACAGAGCAGTCGTTGGAGCTCAGCCTCTCCATCCTGATAGAAAGACAAGCACATACAAAAAGTGGAAAAGGAGCTCTTGAATCAAGGCCAGTTTTCACTGATAATCAAATATTACCTCTGCTTTTCGTTTGCTTTGTTGCTTCAAGATTTCCATATTGCTTTTCAGTGTCTCATTTTCCACTAGTGTGAGAAAATAAACAATTGCGTTATGATTCTTATATAGGCGAAACTGAAACATTAGTTATGTTGTGATGTTATATACAGTTCAATACATTGGTGATACACCCTACAGAAAAGAATTGACATCTTTTTGAACCAGTTACAATGTCCAAAGTAACAATAGTTTCCTTATACATGCACTTGTGTTACCTCTGAGGTCGCACTGCTCCTGCAAAGCCTGTTGTAGCTGGTTCACTGTGACAAGAAGGGCATCTCTTTCTGAGAAAAAATTGATCAGAGACACAATCGTTTTTGTAAAATGTCCAGCAGGAGGCGACAAATAAACGCCTCAGAAAAACAACAACGCCTCATCAAGGCATGCTGTATACCAGGGTGGTCAAACAAATTTTTTTCGCCGGCCGCATTGTAGTCATAGCTTCTTTCGGAGGGCCATTATGACTGTCAACCCAAAGAAATGTATGAGCACCTCATATTATATACAGTAAAAGCTACAAAACAAACTGACAAATAACTCGTTTTCAAATCAGACGAGTAAAAAATGGTCAAATATAAAAAACAAAAAAAAAAAAGATATGAAAAGTGAAGACAATTTACAATTCTAGTAATGACAAGAATTTGATGCACAATTTGTCTTCCCGGGCCACATAAAATGATGTGGCGGGCCGTATCTGGCCCCCGGGCCTTTAAATTGACATTGGTGCTGTATACCTTCAATACTGTACTTTAATTACGTAATACATACATAACCGTGTCACATCAACATCAAATGAACCACGAGGTTTAAAAAAAACAAAACAGAAACTCACCCTCAGTCACTGCTTTCTCTTTGGTCTCGTAAAATTTCACTTGTCTGTTGGCGTCTTCCAGCATCGTCTCCAGCAAGATGGTTTTACCATTTAAATCTGTAATTGTCTGCGCGTACAAACCTTTTTTTTATTAACACATTCGGTATAGACCTGTTTTGCAGTTCTGTACATACAGAATCACCACGCTAAAATTGGCCTGGAGACAAAAGTTAAATATTAACTTACATTTTCGAGTACGATGAATTCCTCTGTTAATTTGTCAAGATTAATTCCATTTAACAGTGCCATGTAGAAGATATGGTACGAAATAAGCGTTAAAATATCTTGAAGCAGGGGAGGATTAGCTTAAATGCGTCCGAGTAACAGGCACCGATGACTCGCTGCACAACCATTGAAGCAAATATAAATAAATAAATAAATAAATAAATAAATAAATAAATAAATAAATAAATAAATAAATAAATAAATAAATAGGCGGCTCGGTGGAGCACTGGGTAGCACGTCCGCCTCACAGTTAGGAGGGTGCGGGTTCGACCCCACCTCCGGCCCTCCCTGTGCGGAGTTTGCATGTTCTCCCCGAGCCCGCGTGGGTTTTCTCCGGGCACTCCGGTTTCCTCCCACATCCCAAAAACATGCTTGGTAGGCCGATTGATCACTCCAAATTGTCCCTAGGTGTGAGTGCGTGTGCGAATGGTTGTTTGTGTCTGTGTGCCCTGCGATTGGCTGGCAACCGGTTCAGGGTGTCCCCCGCCTACTGCCCGATGACGGCTAGGATAGGCTCCAGCACGTCCGCGACCCCCGTGGGGACTTAGCGGTTCAGAAAATGGATGGATGGATGGATAAATAAATAAATAAATAAATATTGCACATGACATTCTACCTAAAAAAAATAATTGTGTATTTGTAGTTACCGCCCAAGTACTGCAAATCAAGTACTATAGTGACTAATAATTCTAATTCCAATTCTATCCCTCCAGGGCACATCTGAAAAGAGGGTCTTGGCTAAAAGAAATGTCATAAAATGAGGACTGGCACAAATTAGATATGGATATGCTGATCATTGGATTTGCAATTTTTGCATGTATGAAATACACAGGGCAGTGGAGCACTGGTTAGCACGTCCGCCTCACAGTTAGGAGGGTGCGGGTTTGATTCCTCCTCCGGGCCTCCCAGTGTGGAGTTTGAATGTTCTCCCCGTACCAACGTGGGTTTTTCCGGGCGCTCCGGTTTCTTCCCACATCCCAAAAACATGCTTGGTAGGCCGATTGAGCACTCCAAATTGCCCCTAGGTGTGAGTGCATGAGCGAATGGTTGTTCATCTCTGTGCCCTGTGATTGGCTGGCAACCGGTTCAGGGTGTCCCCGCTTACTGCCCGATGACTGCAGGGATAGGCTCCTGCACGTCCGCGGCCCCTGTGGGGACAAGCGCTATAGAAAATGAATGGATAGATGAATTACACAGTACAAGAACTTGAGAACATTCAAATGCAGATAGTGCTCAGAAATCACATTGACAGTAGACATTTTTATTATAGCTGAACAAAACCATACCAAGATGTGTGAAGTTTGGGGAATTTAAGTGACATGAATGTTGACCCAGAATATAAAATAGCTACAACCCTCTTTATACAGTCAAGAAATTGTTTTCAGCATTTACAGAACCTGTTTATGTGAAGGACTACTTACATTTAAAATGTCAGATTTAAAAGTATAGTTTTATTTAGAACTGCAGCTGTACAGAGGCCTTTAATTATTCAAAAAAAAAAAGGAAAATGAAATTGTTTGATAGCAGATGGCTAATAATTTGCCTTCAAGAACTAAATCACGGAGACATATTCAGAAGAGGTGGTACAATACAGTGAACTCCCGACAATCGCATAGATGAAAAATATAGCAGAATCGATCAAAGATTGAGTCAATAAACTCTTCCTTTACAACAAAAAAAAAAAATACAGGGATGCAGGGAAACTATAGGCAACGTAGATTTCACCTGGTATTAGTAAGAAAGCGAGGCAAAAAGATACTTTCAATTTCACTTTGACTGCATAGGCAATTAAGGACTGACAACATAACAAGACATCTCAAACACAGCCCAAAAAAAAAAAAACATGAAATTAACAGCATCAAGATCCCATCTGAAGTAATTGCTCTGACTTGACCATAAAAACAGCAAAAAATGGCCAAAATGTTTCATGAACAACAAAAAATAGGGTCAAACAACTATAGCTGTGTAAATAAGCAAATTTATGAATCTTTAACCACACATATGTGGCGGCTCACAGTATAGAATTATGGCAACAGATTCCAGCTCTGGCTCATCTTTCAGTTCCCTTTTGTTTATAAAGTAATACACATCTTTGCCACTAGGGGCAGCATAGACCACAGGTCACATAGATAGCAGCAGGATGGTCATCCCTTTCTATTTTCGGTGAACTGAAATTCAACACTGAAGCAAAAGACTCAGTCATTAATCACAAAGACAGTTTTAGGAGTTTGTCGCTGTTGTTGACTGAATAATTTTAATTTTAGAAGGTCATTGCATGTTTATGGTGTAATATTTCCCAAAAGGTCTGGGGTCAGGTAGCCATCAGGTGTCGGCATGTCCTTTGAGATTGTCAGCTGTGGGGTAGGTATTGAATTTGGCGTTAGTACGAGGCTGTTTTGTCTATCGACATCCTCTACTACGGTATAAACAGGAGTTGGGGGAAGGTGGGATGTGGGATTTGGAAATGATTCATGGGAAGGGTTTTGGTAGTTCTCCGATGATGAACATGTGATCGAACTCAAGTCCTCACCAGTTGAACATAAGTCATTGAAATTGCATACAGGTAAAGATGGGCTCGTTTTTACTGCATTGACCTCCGAGCTATATATTCCACGGAGCTGGAAAGTGTTCTTGTCCTCCTTTTTTTCTGCCGTTTTGATTTCTTCAGCATCGTTGACTGTGTTTTTCTCCATCTCATCCTCAGGAGACAACAGGACTTTCCCAGATGGCTTAATCTCACTTACCTGTGTATACAAAGCCTGCCTGACAGGGTCTTCTGAAGGAAGATCTCCTGCTGTGGCGCTTGGGCTTGCAAAGCAAGGTCCAGAAGTAGTAGCCGGATCTCTATTGCGGATTTGGTTTGTGGCAAGAGAATTCAAATGTGATGTTTCTGCATCATTAGTAAGATCAGGATCACAGCAGCTTGCATGACCTGAGTCATCATCCCTGAAACCGATGGAAAGATTTGAACAGTTGGAAAACAGAGATCGATCCATGAGAAACACCGTGTCCAGGTTTGTTAGTTTGTCGCTCTGTTCCTCAAAGTCCAGATCGATGAATTCCACCCAGGGGTCATTGGTGTACAGCTCTGGTCTCAGGTCAGGAGGACAGCCCAGGATGGATGTCAACTCCTTTATCTTCCCCTTCTATGGGATTATAAAAATACAACTTTGATACAGATGTTAACATTTTTTTTATAATTCCATTAATTACATCAATAATAATTGAGATTACTCAAAAATGGGTCTTGAAACATCATTACAGATATAAATAAATGTTTTCGGCCAATCCTGTTTGCATGCAAGTCAAAATCCAGTAAAGCCACAGATACCTTGAGTAGCTCAGGGTCAATTCCTCTTATTTTAGGTCCAGGAACAGGTGGGAGAAGAATGACCATCAATCTTTAATAAGAAAATGGGAAAATGTTAAATGCAAATAACTGTAACCAGAAATTCTGGCACACCGTTTACTGTTAAACATTTTTTTTTGTTAATCATTACTCAAGTTTTTTGTGAACTTGCATTGTCGCTTTTTGAATGACAAACCCGAAACTGTCTATCATATACGTATAAACTTGTTTTATTAGCTAACTACTTACTTTTGCTGCTGCGATAAGATGACCAACATCAGGATGGCTACCAAGCACAAGGTGCCAAAGAGGAGTAAAGCCAACAAAGGAAATCTCGATACTAGAAAAGTAAAATTTATATTGTTTATAATTGGAAAAAAGAACAGGAAAAAAAATCGGTGTAAACCTGCATGTGTCTGGTTCACTTGCAGTGTACAACAGAATATACAGAGTATAAAATAACTGTCCCCCTTTGAGGAATTTAAATTAGTATAATACATGTATTTCAATTAAATCAAAAATTTTTCAAATCAAATTTATTGGCAGAAGTGGCATATTTGACATTAATAAACATTACTTGGTTCTACTAACCCTAACATTACTTGTGCCCTACAAAACAAAATAAAACAAACGTGTGTCATTGCTATTTTTCCCATTTCAGTAGATCTCCTGTCAACGTTTTTACCTTCAGATGTGGCGTGGACGAATATAGAGTCACTGAACCCTCCGAACTTCTTCTCGCCGAGCTTTTTGCAGCGAACCCGAACTTCATAATTTACATTACTTTGAAGCCCATACAGGGAACAATGTGTGGTTTTTACAAGCTCCGCCTGTGGGCAACAGAATGGACACAATTGGGTATTTATATTTCAAATACTAGGTATCATTAATGATATAGAAAACAAAATAGCAAACAACTTGTCTAAATGGAGAACAAGCTTCCTCTGTTGGAGAGCGGCTTAATATAGCAAAGTATCAAACATATATACCGTATTTTACGCACCAAAGGGCGCACTTAAAAACCTTTCATTTTCTCCAAAAACGAAGGTGCGCCTTTTAAAAGGGTGTGCCTTGTGTGTGGACCAAATTCCAAAATCTGTAAAGTTGTTTTATCTGGCTTCCGTAATATACATGTGTAATATGTAGACCCGATGAACCAATCAGAGGACATTACGTTTTACGTAGATCGGGGCAAAAAAACAATCAGAGGACTGTACGTAACGCATACAGTATGTACGTACCTCCGCCGCCATTGATGAATAAATACTATCATTTGTGCAAATCTGTAAAGTTGTTTTGTTTTGAGACGTAATATACAGGCAACCGATGAACCAATTAGAGGACATTACATTTTACGTAGATCGGGGCAGTAGACCAATCAGAGGATTGTACGTAACACGTAGAGTACGTGCAAGTACAACGAAACTGACTGCCTTGCTCCTGTGATGTTAATTTTTTTTACCGTAAATCATGGCATGCATGCGCCCTATAATGTGTGGATTAAGTACAGAAAAGCCCCCGGAATTGAGTCTGCGCCTTTTAACCCAAAGTGCGGAAAAACCAGTAAATCACATTCAACACTCACCGTATCCCAGCGTTCAGAATTAACTTTGCGGTGTTGGACCTCATACTGCAATGTCATCCATCCCATCTTCACATCTGCAGATGGAGGCGGCTCCCAACTGAGCATGATATCATAGAAGCTGCCAGTCAAACTCATATTCAGCAATGTCCAGTTCAGCCCGAGAGGCGGATCGGGTTGCACTGCAAAGAAATACTTTTTGATTATTATTTCTTCATGATACTTTTGTCAAACTATTTCTCCTTGTGCTTTTTTAAAATATTTTTTTAATTTTTCGAAATCAATTATTTTAATCACCCTCTACTGAAGTGGATAATGATAGTCAGATAGTAAGTTGTACCAAACTTACCAATGTCCTCAACATTAAAGTGTTTCTCATCATAGAGGATAGTTTGATCTCTTGAGCGGAGCTGAATGGTGTAATCTATCCAGACAGAAGTATGGTTTTCATTGAAGAAACACTCGTTGAACCTCTCTGTGGAGTAATGAGGACACTCACTCCACTCTTTAGAATATGTGGACAGGGGTCTGCAAGGATGGTAAAGAATACAATCATATGTGATCATTTACATTGTGTACTAAGAGGTGACTGCAAATAACAATTGATGGTGGGAACAACGAGCATGTCTTTTAATTATTAAAACTAGTTAAACATCTATCTCTGGTTAAAATAGTAAATATTTGAGTACAAAGTAAATGCTTTAATGTAAAATTGTACAGAAAAAAAGTCAGTGTAAATTTGTTTGGCTTTGATTGATAAGCAACAAACCATTGTTTTTATTTTATTTTAGCTCATGCAAGACAGATGTACGAGTATAATTTTTTTTTAGAGACAATGTAAAACAATTAGCTAGAGGTTTGTGGGTATCACTTTGTGAATACATTTTTGAGAATGCAGATAATTTTATAAAAGATGCTACATTTAGTAGTTTCTAAAAAAATCTTAGTTAAATACATTATCAAAAGAAATATTTCCATTTCAGGGCCCTGTTGTTTGAGTTTGTTAACTTTGTTAATCTAGACAGGACTTGTTTGCTTACAATTTGATAATGTAGAATAAGCGCACATCTTCTGGCTTGGAGATGTTCTGCAACGTACCAACATCCCATCTGCAGTAGAAAGTCTCCATGTTGGCAGATACACAGTCAGTGAGATGTGGGTACTTAATGGGTGAGTCTAGGAAAGCACAAAAGAAAAGAATGAGAAAAAAAAAATATTCCCTGCAAAATTTGACAGCTTTTGCCTTGGAGTGAAGCTTCTTAATGGGGTAACTGAGCCCTTGCTAAGCCACAGTGTAAACACTCCCATTTTCCTGGAAGTCATTTTACTGCTCTTCAGCGCAAGCTGCCACATTATACTGCCGCGCCTCTTAGAAGCAGCTATTTTCTATCTTTACTAGGACACATTTTTTAGATCAAATTTACAGGGTAAAGACAGGTCAACAAAAAGATGAATCATATGTTTGTCTGGGTTCTTGACATTCGAGTGAGCTGTATTCATGCACACTGAAGCAAACAACTAAAGAGGGAACCAGGGAAAACTAGTCACTACTAGTTTGCTGGGTTAATCAGTTACTCGACTGCAGGACGTTAATCAGTAGGTAAACTCCAGTAAAATTGTAGACTGTGGATCTGTTAAATGCTTCTGTGTCGATGCTCTAAATCACAGGTGTCAAACTCAAGGCCCGTGGGCCAGATCCAGACCGCCACATCATTTTATGTGGCCCACGAAGACAAATTGTGCATCAAATTTGTGTCATTACTAGAATTGCAAATTGTCTTCACTTTTAATAATATCTTTTTTTATATATATATTTGACCAGTTTTTACTCGTCTGATTTGAAAACAAATTATTTGTCAGTTTTGTAGCTTTTACTGTATATAATATGAGGTGCTCATACAATTATTTGGGTTGACAGTCATAATGGCCCTCCGAAAGAAGCTATGACTACAATGCGGCCCGCGAAAAAAATGAGTTTGACACCCCTGCTCTAAATCATTACATCGCAAATGAAAATCCAGATTTTCTGAAATGCTTTATATTTAAAACATAATCTGTTTACAACAGGACAAACTACTACCAGGAAATAGCTGGGTTGAGGATGCAGGGAAAAATCAATTATCCCCCACCCCCATTGTGCTTGCCTGTGTTCTCTACAGCTTCTTCCAGCAGTTCCAAAACATGTGTCGTGTGTTATCTCACTACATTGGACCTTAAAGAGAAAGTCAACTAATTTTTTTAACAATATATTCTATGCGCTCCGACTAGTCTAACCATGCTCACTAAGTAAATAACATGAATTACTGTTTCAAGGTCCTGAAATGTTTAAAACAGTGGCATTCTTGTCAGTTGTCCATTCATCATTCCATCCATTGATGGATCTTGTCAGTTGTTTTAGTTATAAAACACATTTATTTAATTTTTTATTTAATTAATTTATTTTTTATTATTTATCTAAATTAATGACCATCAGTTCTCAAAGGGAGCTCAAGTGCACACGAGAGGTACTATGTAAAGACTCCAAAGCAAACGCCACCTTAGTTCATTTCATTGAAATAAATGAGCGCCATTTTTTTTGTTTTTTACATTTATAAAACCACCTCTTTCAAAGGAATAGGAATCTACCATATCTTTTGCATGAAACAGGATGACAAAACCATGACACGAGCTGCACACAGCAAACACAACAAAAACAATAAAGTTCTTAGACCTGAGCCCTGGGGGAACGCCGAGACTCACACACAAGCTTTTGTTACAGGTATGACCTAAATCAATGAAGAGTAATACACCAAATAGCCATTTACTATTGTGATTTAGAGATAAGGATCGGGCATCCACCTTGTTAAAGATTGTTGTGAGTAGGATACCAGAAGAACACCACAATATTTGGCTATCCTGGATTTATTTATAAAACTGTATTCTTGTACCTTGACAATGACTGTGTAACAAACACAGTGCAACACATTGAGATGGGCTTTTTGTAAGAACTTAAATTTAAAATAGTGTTAACCAGCTAACTGAGCAGACTGCATTCTTTTGGCTCCATGTCAAAGTATGTGCTTGCTCAATCTTTGTCAGAGAACAAGAGCGTACTAGACTCGTCAGCCTGTTCACACTTAAAGCCTCAAGACACATTTCTGAGATGGCAATATGTATGGCCAATTACTCTTTCGGAAAGCAGAACTTTGAGAAGTAAACATGTTTACGAGGCCGATTTTTATTTTTAGGCTGTACTTTTTTCTTACCGCAGGCTGCAAAAGTCTAAAAGATGAAAAGAAATATCCTCCTTCATTGTACTTTGATTAATTCAGATCCTCATAGTTATAGGAGAGCTGGGAATGACCTTTTTTTTAGGTTTCCTTTAGACCGGAGTTCCCCAACCACCGGGCCGCGGACCGGTACCGGTCAGGTCAAGACGCTCATCCCGGTCACGTGACAAGTTTCCCCATTCGAGCCCGCAAAGCTAGCAAAAACGAGTAAGAATTTATTTTGAAAAATATGAAAAATTTGGCGTTTCTCTCCCAATTACATCTGTCAGTTCAGCAAGAAACAGAGATGTTTGGAAAGCTTCTTCGGAAAGGGAAAAAATCCCAATGAGGAGACGGAAGAAGGAGAGGTTACGACTTCTAAGAAAATGAAAGATGCATTTAAAAGAACATTTCTGGAGTCCTACTTAAAATATGGATTTATCGCCACAGGTAACCGGTCCGTGGCACAAATAAGGTTGGGGACCAATGCTTTAGACAACAATGAACAATACCTTCGAAAGCCAATAATAATAATTTACATGTTAGTGTGTTTTCTTTGTTTGTACTGACCTGATAATAATTACTGTGTGCTAACTATATTGTCCCTTGAGTTGTCTACCAAATAGAATCTCTTCCATCAACATTCAAGTGAGCTCATAGTGCTTGTGGTTCTTCTAAACACATAATTTAACTTCAACTGATTGATTAATTATGGTTAATTCATTTTCACTAGAATGACTGCTCCAGTTAAAAATGAAATTCCGTGCAGAGCTTTTATTTAGTCCATGTAATTTAATTCATTTACTGTTGAAAATATTCATGTTACTTACTATTCCTTGTCCCACAGAAACCATGATCACTAAATCTTGATTTCAGACAGAAATTATACACCAACAAAAAGAAATTAAGCATTTGCTTGTACCAAATTAAAAAATACCAGCAAAATGTGTCACATTCCAAAACATGAGCAAATCACAATGAAACCATCTTATTTTTCCTGGCTAATGTCAATGTGAGGAAAGTAGCCAAGAGGGACCAGCACCAGAAAACCTTTACTCTAAAAGTACAAAGATGTTGATGCTCTAACTTCGCCAGGGAAACAGCAACCAATTCATTTTCCAATGATCTGGGGCAAAATATACAGTCCGTACACTTTGTACAATATTTCTAATGAACATCTGTTATTGTATTATTATTGTTATTGTATTGTAATCAGGTACTGCATCCAATTTTGCTTTTTACTTTCTCTCAACTTCTGCTGAACATCTTACAAATTACATGACGGAAATCTATGGTAGGTATTCCAGACTAGGAAAATATCCTCCACCATAAGCAGACAGAGTTACATAACAAGAAGCAGCACAGGATGTTGGGATGTGAATGGTCAATGGGGACCTAATTTATGTCTAGGGATAAAATGGGATCCATGTACACAAAGCTTTTTTTGTGGTGTTGAGAGGTTTCGCACTTTAAACAACTTCCCATTGTTAGGACTATCTTTGCTCTGCAGAATTCCTGGGAAGCCATTTTCCTAGAAATCTGCAGGCTGTTCTCCATGTGGAGGGTTTTGCGGTTGTTCAGTGCATTTTACCACCAACCCGGGACTCTCCAACTATACAAGCTCTTGGATAAACTCCTACAATTTGAATTGCATTGGAATCTAATAAAAACACAGGGTTTTAAAATCCCCCAAAAATGCTTCTCTAATACCCTGTATTTAATTATTACTGTACTTTCCTCTGAGAGTTTCCCCAAATCCATTTATCAAGGTATCTTAAACAAATAAACCAAAACAATGCTGAGTAAATAAATCCTTATCTGTAAAAAACATACCTTGGACGGAACCAGATTCCAACGCTGAGGCGGTGATGCAGTAAAGAAAAAGGAAGAAACCAGCAGCCATTATGTTGATCTGTGAAGGAAACATATGGCAAGTGCGTTCATTGCTCAGTATAGCCCACATAATCGAATCCTCACGGAATAGCACATCTGCGATGTGCATCAGGGGCACTCCGTCCTGTCTTCATTTCAAGCATAAGAGAACTTCACACTCCCAGAAAATATCTTCCCTCTTTATTTAATCTACAACTAATAAAAAAATGAAATCACTTATGGGGTCTTGACTCAAGTTCAGCAGTGTTTCATTCCTAAAAGAGGAAGCACACAGTACATACATACTAAGTAGATGCAAGACAAAATACAAATTATCTAACCAATTAGATTCGGATTTAACCCCGTAACTTCCTCCAACACATACACGCACACGCACACACACATCACAAAACAAGCAATATATAGCAATATGATATGCACACACACACACACCACAAAACAAGCAATACAGTAATCCCTCGTTTATCGCGGATAATTGGTTCCAAAAACCACCCGCGGTAAGTGAAATCTGCGAAGTACGATCACCAAGAAGAAGTACTGGGCTGGCTAACGAGTGAGCGGAAAGATGCTAATTCGCGATCGTGCTAACACGCAAAAACGGACTTCTAAAGGAATGTAAACGAACATTTGGAGCAATACTACATTGTCCTAAAGGTTAGATACGTGTTTCCTCAATTTAGAAGTTTTATTTTGACTTTTAAATGATTTTTTTTAATCTGGAAAAAAAAAATCCAGGATGTAGTGAAGCCGAGATAAACAAAACGCGAAGTAGCGAGGGATCACTGTATATAGCAATATAGTATGCGCGTGCACGCACGCGCACACACACACACACACACACCACAAAACAAGCAATATATAGCAATATAATATGCACGCACACACACGCACGCACACACATCACAAAACAAGCAATATATGGCAATATAATATGCACACACACGCACACACACGCAGACACACACAGGAACATTAGTGGGTTTTCATGCCTCAACCTGGCACAATTTGCAAGTAACGCATACGTATGGAAAACTCGAACTCGGAGAACAAACACAGCCTGTTGACCAAGATTGGAGAACATTCTGTTTACATCCACTCCAGATAGTTTTCGCTGCTTTCGCTGGATTATTCCCTTGACGTGCTCTCGAGGATTGTGCAACATTCCCATAGAAAAGCCAAAACAATAAAAACTGAATGAAGAGTTGCAACTTGCCTTATTATAGCATACTATCAACCACGTAAATTAGACGATTATGAGACACGAGATGATTAAACCAAGTTGTAAACATGCAGAAGAAACACACAAGTGAAACACGAGAGCTGACTTGAAGTCACTCACTCACCGCTGAGAAGTGGAAAACAAGCGTTTCACAGCCACGCGATTCCATCGGTTTCGTTGAGTCGACCACACAAAATTTGCAAGACTGAACTTCCTCAATAACACCAGGAGATTGCAACCGGGTACGACAACCTAGAAGTGTGGCGATCAATAAGGCAAATCCGTGTAGTGTACAGCGCTGTACCATTTAAAACTTGATGTTGTGTGCGCCACCTGTTGGTGAAACTTGGGAAGCGCTATAAAAGTTAGATTTCCAGGAACTGCGAGAAATAGGACGCGTATAAAGCCAACAGGGGCGTTGCCACCATTTTAGGAATTGTCAAGAGTCCTCTTCCTCGAGGAAACATGCCTGAGCATTTCAACCTTTGAAAAGGACGAATTATTAGTTTTTCCATTTTTTCTCATGCATGACTCAAAAAAAAAAGTTGGAAATAAACTTTCTTACCTTTTGTGTTTTAAGAGCCCAAAAGTCCTCATTATGCTTGCTCACCTTTTGACATAATGAGACCAAAAAGACAAACGTGCTAGACTTGTGCGCTGTACACCAAAATAGAGCCATGTAGGTTCAGCCTGAATATCAACATAAAAGTCCTTAATTTTTTGTTTAACATAATTCAGTATTAAATAGTTATTTTAGGCAAATTTGCGAGATCCCACCCCCCATAAGTAGTTTTCCATTAATAACAAACATACAGTTCAAACATACAGTAGTACTATTATAACACCAAAAACAATAAAAGGTGTTACAAGGGGTCAAATTGGAATACAATCTATAGATAAATAAAATTGATCTTGCCTGGCAGTGAGCTCAGCACCCCAAATCTCTAATCCTTGAAATGCCCTGAATCTTAAATATGAAGACGAAATAAGGAAAACACATTATTGGACAGAAGGAGAATTCCATAAAATAATCAAATTTCAATATTAATAATTTTAGATGCTGTTTAGAAGTGAATGAATGTGGGTGATTAAAATGTGTTAAACTGACATAATTTACTCCATTTACCCTTGAAGGTAGTACACATTTCAATTATGTCCAGCCAACATGCAAAACATGCAAAAATCTCACAGCAGCTTGTGTAAAGTTCTCACAGAAGACTTTTATATTTGTAAATGGGCCCGGGTACATGTTCATACTGTACATAAAGTTTGGGTGAAAGTGTGACAATTGTTACAGCAAATAATGTGAGCAGAGGTAACACGAGACTTTTTGTATGCATTAGGTATTTGTTCACAATTGTGTTGTTGCCTTAATTGCTTTAATTGCTTAATGGCAATATATATATTATATTGTTGTATATTGCTTGTTTTGTGCATGTGGGGGCGGGGGGGTATTCAACAATATAAACAATTTATCAAATAGGACGTGTTAACCTTTGTCCTGTTCCAGCACACTCAACTGGTGATGGCTCTATTCAGAATAAACAATGATTACGCAACCATTCCTGTAATGAAGCCCTCTGACAGAGTAGAATGCAGCATATGCCTTCAAAAAAGATTTTAAAAAAATAGTACCAGTAATGGAGGAGGAATTCAATTATTACATTGTTGGATACACTCGGAATCATAAAATTTAACAGAATTTGAAATTGAAGTTTTGGAAAAGAATGCTGAATTTCTTCCTGACTCACTGTGTGTACTCAGGCATTTCAAATACACTTGTTCCAATTTGATAGCTGAGACTTTCACCAGTGGGGGGGGATTCCAAATAATGGACTTCTGTTGGGTAATCGCACTTTGCTTGTCATATGATACCGAGGGTTACAACGCTGGACAAAACAAGCATCTAAGGAAGGCATCATGAAGGTAAACCCTTAAACACTGTTTGGTGTACTTTAAGGTTAAGTGTATATATCCGAATCTGTTTCTTCAGTTTGATATTGTTGTCATTTTTTGTATCAGAGCTCACATTTAAATATTTTTTAGTATTAATATTTCCTTTCATTACTTTTCATAGAAATAAAATTAGTTATTTTGTTCTTGTTTTATGTTAACAGTTGGACTTGGCTGCAGCCTTGCTTTCATTGGCTTTACTGCTTACATTTATTTTTCCTATTTGGTAAGTGATACTTCAATGCTCTCTGTCTTCTTTTACTACTGCTTTCATTTACTTATCAACAATATTTCATTTTGTCTATCAGCTGTTATCCTAGGCAGTATTGTGATTAACTAGTTCTTGATACAGAATCTTGCTTATGTATAAAATGTATAGCTTTTGTTATGAGGTTCAGTTCTTTTAATCACTAAAACAAGTACGTTTTAGCTGTCAGCAGCCCATAAACTGCCGATGGGGATCTTTTGGAGATTGGTCTGAATGTGATGGCTGCACTAAGACAAAGGTAACCCATAGAACAGTAGTAGCTGGTGCTGTGCCCTAAATGTAACCTCAGCTGCTATAAAAAGTAAATTTTCAGATTTGCAATTTGCTTATATTAAGTGTGCATAAACGTTGTTTGTTCATCTCCTAAAGGTGCGCACTCGAACTGTGGAGGTATATGCCCAATTTGGTGGTGTGCCATGCTCTGGACAAATTGCAGAATCCCATCCCTGTGTGCCCCAAAAGGGGTGTCCTCTAGAAATGGGTTGTGAATCAAGATTCCGATGCACATCTGGTAAGCTAAAAGGATAAGCTATGGAAAAACGTTGCCAATATAAATTCTCAAATATCGTCAATAAAGGTCAGTGCATTAGCCGGTCTCTGGTGTGCAATGGAGATCAGGACTGTGAAGATGGTCTGGATGAGAGAGGCTGTTATGAAGAGAACAGCCACTTTGTATGTGATCTTGATAAAACACCGCCCAACTCTGACTTGACTGGCAGAGGGTGAGTACCTCAAACTTTGACTGCATATATTGTACAACCCAAAGTGATCCTTGTAAATCTGATGAGTTTGTTGTCTCTATTACCAGGTATGACGTGCTGACAGGGAAGCTGAGGGCAGGCGTGATCAATACGCTGAGTTTTGGAGGGCAGTGCAGAAAGGTGTTCAGCGGTGACCATAAAATTTATTATCGACTACCCCAGAACATCCTCAGGTATAATTTTGAGGTGAGTAAAACAGATCCAACATAGTCATTGCCAGCATATGCCAGCTCTAAGAAAGAAAACATAAGCATATAAAACACAGGTGTCAAACTCAAGGCCCGGGAGCCAGATACGGCCCGCCACATCATTTTATGTGGCCCGCGAAGACAAATTGTGCATCAAATTCGTGTGATACTAGAATTGCAAATTGTCTTCACTTTTAATAATATCTTTTTTTTTTTACATATTTGACCAGTTTTTACTCATCTGATTTGAAAATGAGTTATTTGTCAGTTTGTTTTGTAGCTTTTACTGTATATAACATGAGGTGCTCATATATTTACCGTAATTTCCGGACTATAAGTCGCGGTTTTTTTCATAGTTTGGGTGGGGGGGCGACTTATACTCAGGAGCGACTTATATATGGTTTTTTTTTCACAAATTTTTACTTGATCATTAAGACATCACTTACAAGTATAGTTGACCACTTCCCATGTTATTTTTAGTATAGTTGATCACTTCACATGCTTTTATTTCTTTATCTTGAACATATTCAAAACATAAAAAAATAGAGAAAACAACAAATAAAGCAATTAACACTTTAAAGCACCATATCCAAGTCCACTGTCTGCTGTATGTACACTTGCTCCATTTTTGCTCCTCTTATATTTATTATTATTATTTATTATTATTTGTTTATTTATCATTTATTCAATACTCTTATTTATTCATTGTTAGTGCCTTCTTGGTTTTTTTTGTGTTGCTTGTATGCATATGTGTACTATCTCACTGAGGGATAGTGGAAATGTAATTTCAATCTCTTTGTGTGTCTTAGTATATAAAAAAATATATCGACGATAAAGCAGACTTTGACTTTGATAAAACAACCAAAAAAAATTATATTTTCAGACGAAACTGGATGAGGGCGCTCTAAATTTTACCGTTGGCCGTGACTCATCAACTGGGTGGGCTTAAGAAAAATGGCACCAAAAAGAAACTCATATTTTGCAGGTTACAAACTTCAAGTTGTAAAATATGCAGCTGAAAACAGTAATCGAGCAGCAGAAAGAAAGTTTGGAGAACCGTGATGTACCAATGGATTACTATTTCAAGTGACGTCAGTAGCGCGGCGCGCCGGTTGTTTACATACAAACGTGCCCACACAAGGACTACCGGCATCATTAGCGGTGATCATTTCTAAGTGACACGGAGGACAAAGAGTTTGAAGGAATTAAGGATTTGGAGTGACATAGAAGGTTTGAAAAACTATTATGGCTTTTACGCACGCCCGGTCTCTACTGAGTCGGGGGCCGACGCTCGGCCGAGTGGCTGTCCACGAACGGTGCGCGGGGCTCGGACATGGCCATTATGCACGCCCGGTCTGTCTGGAAGTCCACGCCGCCACACGCTTGGAAGTTTGTTTTGTTTAATAAAGAGCCGTTTACCAAACCTACGTCTATCCTTGTACTTTGTTAACGCTACAATATAGTTATATAGTAGATCTGTGGAATAAAGACGAGGCTGACGTCAGGGCGCACGCGCGGCGATGTTGACAAAGGACGAGGAATTTGATCGATGGATTTAATGGAATTAAAGTGCACGGATGGTTTGATAATATTATTGGCTTGTATTATAGTTATTTAAAATATAGTTTATCTATCGTTATATGAGCCTGTGGAATATTTTGAAGCGCAAGCGCCCTCAGCCGTGCGCACCCATTGTTGACAAAGAACGATCGATGGATTTAATGAATTGGAGTGACACTGATGGTTTTATAAACATGTTATTCATGTAATAGTTGTCCTTAATCACTCTATATGTTACGTCAGGCCCGTTCTCAGCTCTTTGTTTGTGTTTGTCACGTTAGCATACCTATCGTTTAGCCTGTTGTTGCTATCGTTTAGCCTGTTGTTGCTCGTTCATGACTGTTTTTGGTGTGGGATTTTGTCGAATAGATTGCCCCCAAAATGCGACTTATACTCCGGAGCGACTTATATATGTTTTTTTTCACTTTTTGGGGCATTTTATGGCTGGTGCGACTTATACTCCGGAGCGACTTATAGTCCGGAAAATACGGTATTCGGGTTAACAGTCATAATGGCCTTCCGAAAGAAGCTATGACTACAATGCGGCCCGTGAAAAAAATGAGTTTGACACCCCTGATATAAAACATATAAGTATACATCATATAAACAATGAATACAGTACAATACTGTAAAGCAAGGAACAACAATCCATGTTATGTATGGTAAAGGAGGGGTATACTGTGCAATCATATTTAAGATGTTTCATTTTTGCAGGTGAAAGTCGACAACGAGGAAAGTGATGACTCCTACGAAAGTTCTTGGTCCTACATGCAAGATATCCAGGTCAAGTCTTTAGTGGGACATGACCGTCGCAGCTTTCACAAAGATCTTACTGAAACAATGGTAACAATGACGTTATGTTGCTTGGTTGGCTGTACAGCACAAATACCTTACCCTGATCTTGCCTTTTCCTTTGTCTTCATGAAATTCTCATTCAATCACAAAATCAAACAGAATCAGAGACTTATAATTCTAAAGAATAAAGTGGAGTTGGCCCAGTTCCAAAACTCAGCCCCTCAGTATCTAACTCTGGCTGAAGAATTCTGGAAGGCTTTAATCTCGCTTCCATTCACATACAACTATGCCGCCTACCGTCAACTGCTGCAGAAGTACGGCACACATTATCTCGCTGAAGGCTCTCTTGGAGGTGAATACCAAGGCTTGTTGGAGTTAGACCGCCAAACGTTTGTCTCGTCCAGTAAGTATCTTTGTATGTATTTTTTGCCATTAGAAAAACAAACTACCGTCATTGCTGGACTATAAACTGAACCCGAATATAAGCCGCACCAGCTAAAATTAGAGGAAAATCCAGTTTTGTTCAGACACACTGGACTTTATAACACAGGTGTTTTAATGTTTTATTAACATATTTAAGATAATATGCACAAATCTCTTAGTATCAGAAAAATCATAAAAAAATCCATAGATAAACCGCACTGGAGTATAAGCCGCAGGGTTCAAAGTTTATGCAAAAAGTAGCAGTTTATAGTCCAGAAAATACGGTAACATTTTAAGTGAAAAATGTGTTGATGTCATGTGGTCTTGCTCTTGGAATTGTGTAAAGGCGCAACACATATAGACTACAAGTACTGCTGGAGAAAGGTGAAACGAAGACTGTTCTGGAAAAAAGTCAAAATCGTCTGTGAAAAATTCTCCAAATCTATATCATTTGGTGAAGGTGAGTATAAGTATTTAGCACAATAAGGTGTCAGTCTCATTCTCAAATTGCAATATTCTTCTCATCAGAAAGAGGTGTGACCAAGATGCCCATTAAGGTGAACACATATGGAGGCGATCCATCATTTTCAGACATTTTGAAAGTTCTGGATCTTGAAAATCCAGAAAGAAATGGAGAGGCCTATGATAACTGGGCCTCCTCTGTTAAAGATTTTCCTGACGTAATTGACATGAAGGTATGACTTCTATGACTTGTTTGGGGTTCAAAGAATGCATTCAGCTTGCTCGTACCCTTTCACGAGCCAATGCAAGCATGAAATAAAATGTATATGATATTTTATATTCAAGCCATTTTTTTTAGCTATGCTTTCCCTCATTTATTATTTTTTTTTTTTATCTGGGAATATTGGGACACACAAACCCCTTCACCAGGCAGGAGAGCAATGGACGTTTCAAATATCCCACAATATTTTCTTTTTGTTATTTTTTTTGTCTATATATTGTATCAGTATTGTTGTTGAGTTTTTGTAGCCCAATAGATAGGAAATCATTTTACGTTGTACTATATACACTGATCGCCTTGAAACTTGCTTTGCAGCTACGCCCTCTTTATGAGCTTATAAAGGAGGTGCAGTGTGCAGGACTAAAAAAGCTTCACCTCAAAAGAGCCATTGAAGAATACTTGGCAGAGGAGCACCCATGTCACTGCCAACCCTGCCGTAACAACGGCCAGGCGTTCCTTTCTGGTTCCGAGTGTCGATGCATCTGTCGCCCCGGAACTTCAGGACGGGCATGTGAACATGGAGCTGTGATTGGGGAACAAACAGGTAACAAACAGTTTGGAATTAAAAAAATAATTGGTGAAATGATTAAATCTTAAAAAAATGTTGCAAGCAGATTTTAAAGTGGAGTTGATTAACATAAATGTATAAATAAATGAATTATTAAATAATTGTAAATGTCCATTGTATGTTCACTCATGATAACTCTTCGCAGGGGTGATCCATGGTGGCTGGAGCTGCTGGTCATCCTGGAGCTCTTGTTCTGGGGGTCAAAGAGAAAGGTCTCGCAACTGCAACAACCCCAGCCCCAGCAGAGGTGGCCAGCACTGCTCCGGGGTGACTGTAGAGCAACTGCCCTGTGAAGATGCAGATATACAGTATTTAAAGTAAGGACACAAAAGCATGGATCTGTTCTGAATCAATCCAATTACATATTCAAAGTGACCGTGAATTAAATAGAATGGATCTATGATGATGTTCATTTGTGTTTTTCTTTTTTTCTAACTTGTGTGCAGGATGATGGAGCCGCAATGTTTCGGCCTGTCTGTGACTCCACCAAAGACCTGTGGACCTCCTCCAAACCTCCGAAATGGTTACATCCAGGTGAAATTTATATGATTAAAAGAAAATACTGTGTTCTGATGTCTGATTTTCACATAAACAAAAAAAAAAAGAAATCCATGTATGTACCTTATTTGGTGATGAATAAACAACCGGCATTGTCCTTTGCCAATTCTCAAACATGGATTATTTTAAGTATACCTGCTTCTGCGTGTCTTTTTCAGGACACCAGCGAATTTTATTTGGCTGGGAACACAGTGCAGTACTCTTGCATCGATGGCTATTACCTCAGTGGAAACTCTTTGGCTGAATGTACTGAAAGTCAGACCTGGAAGACTGGAGCAATGGTTTGTAAAAGTAAGTTTTCTCTCCATTACCATAATAAATGACCATAAAACCACTTCATTAGATTCTCATAAGGTTATAACATGTATAACAGATATGCGTATGTACCGTATTTTCTGCACTATAAGGCGCACCGGATTATAAGGCGCACCTTCAATGAATGGCCCATTTTAAAACTTTGTCCATATATGAGGCGCACCGGATTATAACGTGCACCGTCAATGAATGGCCCATTTTAAAACTTTGTCCATACGTATATAAATCCATATATTTGGACACGCCTGCCGTAGTGGCTCAATATTGGTCCATACATAAGGCGCACCGGATTAAAAAGGCTTTTGAAAAAATTGGAGGTTTTTAGGTGCGCCTTATAGTGTGGAAAATACAGCATTTATATTTATATATTTATATATATTTTCCCACGATGTACCACTGTAAGCCACTCTTACTTACTTTCTTCACTTCTGTTCACAGGTTCAACATGCCACAATCCCAATCTCAACAATGACGTGACGGCCACGCCTGTCAAAGTGGACTATCAGATTGGAGAGCGGATATCCTTGTCCTGTCCAAAGGGATTGATGTTGTCTGGTGACATTTCAGACATCATATGTACTCCCAGTCTGCAATGGTCTCCTTCTCCCTCCACAGCTCACTGTCATGAAGGTGATAATTATCAGAAATAGCATTACCTCATATATTTTATTCAAGTTCACCCATTTCTCAACTAGAATAGCCCTTGTCTCTCCATGAATCAGCTGTAGAAAATTGATTATCTTGTGGCAGTTGTGTTTTATTTGTACGTTTCCTCTTGTATTTTTATATGCCTGCTAGGTGACACACTGGTTAGCAGGTCCACCTCACAGTTAGGAGGGTGCGGGTTCATTTTGTACGTTCTCCCCTTGCCTGCGTGGGAAATCAAAAGTATTGATGTTATTTTCCCACTTATATTTGCTCTCAGGCCCCACAACTCCGACTCCTCCCGAGGGCCTGAAGTGTAAACCTTGGGAGAATGTCGGAAAAACTGATTGTGTGTGTAAAATGCCATTCCAGTGCCCGTGAGTATTATTTGGGTGAATGATTTCTTTTGTTTTATTACTTATTTTTACTTTTTGAAATAATTTATTGGTTTTGCCAGGACCTCTCTGGAGTTGTGTGCCAGAGTCAGCTCAAGCCAGCCTCGGGTGCTTGGTGTTTGCCAGGTTGGAGCGCTGCAATGTTTAGGCCGTAATTTTACCCTGGTCAATAATAGCGAATGTGATTGGCCGGAAGGGACGACCTCTGGAACAAAGTGTCAGCGTGAGTCAGGAATACTTTAAAAGTTTAATCATTTCAAAGTTTGTATCTTGTTGTTGAAATATAACATTTGTAGGTCTTAAAATGACTCATACAGTAGCTTTTAAGAGAAAATAGACAAAAAGGTTCATCCAGTTAATCCTCGCATTCTGCAGGAGTTTGCTAATGATCCTGATCAATTGAATCAGGTGTTTTTAACAATGGAAACTTCAAAAACATGTAGGAATGCGGCCCCCGAGGACTGGGGTCTAACATTCTGAACATTATGTAATGAATTTGGATATAAATAAATGTACTTAGTGTAATTTATAAATGGCAAGTCATAACCCATTCCTCTTCTTTCTATAATTAGCTGGAAATTGTCAATGCCAGAATCCGTCAGAATGTTCAGAAGACTCACACCCCCTGTGTGTGACATCAGACGTTGGCACTGTTGCCATGACGATGACCGAATGCCAAGTGAGGTCCAAGAGGTGTTCTGGTGAGCAGCTCACTGTGATCAGTATTGACGCGTGCCCCTAATAAAGTTACCTAATTTCCTTCACATTTGTTCTGTTCTTGCCTGTCCCATAACAAACTGTCTGTATAGGTTTTCTAATAAAAATTCAACACAATATAATGAAACCACAGAAGGATCACAATACACGAGAATAACTTGGTGCAAATTATTTTGGCATAAGTGGCACCAATGGCATCACGGGTAAATTTGATCAGGGTAGCGGGGCTGAGAAAACAGTGTAAACGGCTTGAATACGTTTTTTTTTCCTTGTCGGTTGGTACGTGAACTCTTTTCAACTGCTGTAGTTTCATGTCAATTATAAAAAATGGCAAGAGTATATTGTTTTGAATAATGACCAAACACTGGCAATAATTTACTTTACGAGGTGGAAATAACCAGTATGTATTTATTGAGTTGAAGAAAATTGCAACTTTTGTTAAAACGACTTATTTCAGTCTCTATCTACTTGCATTATGTCCATGCAAATGTGTAATGTGACTTTTCATGACATTGAAAAGGAATAATAGCAAACAAAAATGATTCTGTGGTACATTATTTCATACTGTACTCAAAAATTACCATGACTTGACACTGCATGGTTTATAAAAATATGAAGAAGAAATAGAGTAGTATAACATAACCAGGTAGCCTATGCAAGATCATTTAGTTCACTTTGACAAATTCCAAAAGGCTTTCAAATCTTTGCAATGATCTACATAAATATAGTTAGGTGTGAATTATGTAGCTAATCCATCTTGAATTAAAACAAACAAACAAACAATGCTTTGTGGTCATACTTTGTGGGCTTTTGAAATGATGGCAGATCCTCCAAAGTCATACAACTAGGAGGTTAATCAAGCTTCATGGGCAAATCCTCACAGAAAGGTCAAACTAGCATCAACCTCAAAAGTATATATTTGTATTATGTTATATTTAACTTTTGTGGTGTTTTTTTTTTTTTTTTTGTGGTGCCATAATAACTTTGCACCGAAAAAAGAAATGGGGAAATTCAACAATATTTAACAAGAATGTAAGTGTTGACTTGTTTCGGCGGCATATTGGAGGTTCCACATATCGTTATGTCAAAAACAGATCAAAGTGTATTTATATTAACCACTATGTCTTTTAGAGCAGTGGTGGAGTGATGTTTCACAAATGTGTCTGGTCATACATAGATTGGCTCATCTGGATTCACAGTCACCTTCATTGAGGATCTCAAATTGATATTTGGCACACTTCAGAGCAGCCATGGAGCAAAGGTTCATGCTCCGAGTCTTCTGGATTCTGGTCAGCATGAGACAAAACTTGTACGTCTCAACTTGGGGACACTCCCGAGCAGCTATGCAATCGCATTTCTTAGACGCTGAAAAGACATTGAGGACAAATGTGAATTTGTTTTTATTCTTTCATTCAGAAAGTGTGCGCATAAAGTCACGCTTACTTGAACAGCTCTCCCATTCATAACACGTGTCAAGATCACATGACTTCTTGACAGAACTCTTTGAGGCAAACTTGGCGCGGAACCTAGCCCATTCCAGTTCAGCCGGATCCACGGTATCGCAAGTACTTTCGCTGACAAAGAAAAGCGGATCGCCATGGCAACGGCCGGTGTGGAAGGAGCAGACGGACATCGGCACAGTGACGTTGATGTCAGTGTTCAAGATACAGAGAGTCTCCGGTTCGGATCTGGGTGGACGTACACACATATACATTATATACACACACACATTACTGTATGTATAATGTAGAAAATGAGATGTTCATTGCCAAAAAAACGTACAGGCAGTTCTCACGCTGTAAACAGACACATCGAGAGCCTTGACGATGCTGACCTGGACCACACTGATTGTCAGGTTCAAAAGGTTCCACTATAAAGTAACAAAAGAAGGCTTTGTTTTTTTTCTGGAAAAGAAACATTACTTCTCGACAATGTTAGACAAAATAGTTTTCTTTGACACATGTAAAACTACATATACCATCAGTGCAGTGCAATCCTGCAGGTAATGGAGGTTCCCAAGTCAGACTGTTGCTGCACCTGAAGAAGCCTCGAGGCAAAGGCATCAAACCCGCCTCAACACAGTTCAAACCCACTGAATCACCCACTTTGTACTCTTCTTTGCTGGGGAACAGCGTCATGTCATCAGGAATATCAGGG
This sequence comes from Syngnathus scovelli, assembly GCF_024217435.2. NCBI lineage: Eukaryota > Metazoa > Chordata > Actinopteri > Syngnathiformes > Syngnathidae > Syngnathus > Syngnathus scovelli. The sequence continues at coordinate 7,339,510 of NC_090859.1, forward strand.
GGAAGACATATCTTTCCTAAAAGTAGAGGAGAAGGTGCAGTAATGAAGACAGAGAGTATTATTAGGGCAACTTATTCTAAGAATCGCAAACCCACTGAGGCAGCTTCCTTTTAATTGACTCCATGTCCCGTCAGGCAAACAATTTATGAACTGGAAACCCTCCAGGTCAAATCCTGTGAAGCACTTGAACTCTTCATCCTCTCCAAAATTATAGTACTGCTTTGCTTTCTGGATACAAAACATAGGGTTTAAGTCTTAAACTTAAAAAATTATGGTTATCTGCTGTCTCTTAAACTTTAAGAGACAGCAGATAACCTTTTTTTTTTTTTTTCAATCATAGACTTTATGACCATGCACCACACTTTTCAATTCATGCGTGGATGCAGTTTTCAGGTTACAAAAAAATTAAGAGTTGAATGAACAATATTGCCTTTACCCTGAGCAAGCTGTTGACAGGCGGCTTCGGCCTGGGACAACCCTGCACACCAGGAGGAAGCTCATCTCTCCATCCCGTGGTGAAGTCATCATCATTTTCACACGTTTCATGTCTGGACACAAGAACATGAATGAAAAAGTCATACTAATAATGAGTTGTAAAATTACTATCATTTGAAGGAAAGATGATGCTTTGCACTTTTTATCATTTGAACTTTTCCTACTGTTTAAAAAGTGAGATGTGACACAATTCCTCATCCCTGTCAGGACCCTTGCAGGGTTGGCCCCCTCTCAAGGGGGCAGGGTTGTCACACCGCCTTCTACGGTGTCTCTTCATGAAAGCTCCACAGCGACTCCAAGATCCCCAACAGCTCCAGGAACCATCTACTTCCTCTGTGAGATTCAATTCAACCACAACATCTAGAGTCTTAGACGTCAACTTCAGAGTTAGGAAAGCCCTCTAATTCTTCTTCTACTCATTGGAAAGTGTGTCGAAGGAGTTCTTTAAAATATTCTCCAGCTTATGTGTAGGATAATGCATCTGGTCATGTGTATCCTGCTGTTTTATGTAGTACCTGAAGTGTAGTCAGGAGCTCGCTGCTCGCAGTTGGGCCCAAAAGTACCGGTCTGGCAGACACACTTGCACTCTGTTCCAGAGAGAAATGCTCTGCCATTGTTGGGACAGGGAGCACATTTGCAGGTGTCAAACTCTTGCAAGTACTGCAGCAAAGCTTTCTTCAGTTGCCTCCTCTTTGTGGCTGCACAGGGGATCCCACGCACAAGATCTACAATTGGCTCCACCTGGATAACCACAAGTTGTTCTTTTGTTTTGTCAACTTATTTTCTTTCAATTAAATTCAATACATTCCATGCATTTGAGTCTTTCCAACTTAACCTTGAAATCGACCACAGCCGGATTATCAAGGACAGATTTAGCCCAGTTTTTGTAGGAATGTTGATCAGGAGCAGGGCCTTGCCTGTCCCAGGCCAGAGATGCTGCCTCTCTGGTTCGTCCGCCTCTTACTGCTGAGTAAGACTTCTCTGCAGCCTGAATGTATGAGCCTGGCCCAGAGAAAAAAAAACACATTTATGCTAACAATTACTCTTATACTTATTGTTGTGGTGTGGTATTCAACCTTGATATTTTTGACTCATTTTGGTGTCAGAACACATCGGTAGAGGCCTCGGTTGAGCCAGGACGATTGCCCATTTGGTCTCATGGTCCAGACAGGCTCTGACATGCGCCTCTGTTTCACCTGTTAGACATTGCATGTATTAGTATTTTTCAAATTAAGTAGACATTCCTTGGCAAATAAAGATTGATCCTGATTCTGATTGTTACGGGTGTAACATTTGATCTAAAACGCAAATACGTAGTTTTGATCATGCCAAGAAGACGTTTCAGCACAAAAGATCGCCAGTGTTCTGCACAATCATTTCAAAGAATAATGCTGTTTTGATTGAGTGCATTATAGTATATTGCTTTATAAAGCAATTTACAGTCTTCTCTCGTGTAGAATTGCAATCATACGATACTGAAAATGAAACCATTTACGTACATGTTTTGCAAAGTTTTGTGCAAGAGTGCATATGGGAAGGTACCATCCTTGTTGAATTGATCAAATATACCTTATTATAAAATATTTCATCTTATTGTCGATTCATATTAGCCACAATTAATGCATGTCTACTCTATATTGGGCATGAAACTAATTCTTGCTTATTTATTTATGTGCATTTTAGACAAATTTCTAGTGACAGGTAAATGAAGCTTCATGAAGCAATTGTGAGTTTTTGTTTTACTCTTCTAGACGGTACTCTTGGTTTAAAGATAAATGTTAGTGCAATGGAAATGTATTGAATTTCATCTGCTTCTCAAAAGAGTGACAGCTAGAGGAGTCAAAAATATATCACAAGTGCTTTATGAAGCTTCATTTGTCCAATATCCAGGTTATGACAGAGAACACAAGTTTGCAATAATCTTTAGACACAGCAGCCTTTTAACACAATAGGGTGCCAAAAGGTTCAAGAAGAGCTACAAGTTAATCGACCAACTTTAATTACTATTTTAACCTGAGGTATGATTTTGTTTGCTGTGCTCTCGGCTTATGTTACCTGAACTGGTTAGCTCCTCTCGTTTGTACTGGTAGAGCAGGTCATAGATGCCT